>NC_067451.1:28412500-28707500 GCF_025434085.1 Hippocampus zosterae
GTTCAGACCCAAAAGCTCCTTACCATGCATAGAGGGTTACATCCCAAATCCAGCACCCTGAGACTGTACGCAAGCCGAAAGTAAGGAGGTCGGGGACAAGTGAGTGTGAGAGCCACTGTCCAGGATGAAACATCCAAGCTCCATGAATACATCAAGGAGAAGGCTCCAACGGATGACGTACTCAGAGAATGTCTCAGACAATGGGGAACAGAGGATGAGGCGGTGGAAGAGCGACCATCATGGGAGGACAAGCCCCTACACGGGATGTACCATCGGACCATAACTGAAGTAGCTGATCTCAAGAAGTCCTATGAGTGGCTAGAGAGGGCTGGCCTGAAGGACAGCACAGAGGCACTCATCCTGGCTGTTCAGGAGCAGGCCCTGAGCACCAGAGCCATTGAGGCCCAGATATGCCACACCAGACAAAACCCAAGGTGTAGGTTGTGCAAAGAGGCACCTGAGACGATCCAACACATAACTGCAGGGTGTAAGATGCTGGCAGGGAAAGCCTACATGGAACGCCATAACCAGGTAGCTGGCATAGTCTACTGAAACATCTATGCGGAGTATGGATTGGAAACACCAAGGTCAAAATGGGAAACACCTTCGAAGGTGGTGGAGAATGACAGAGCGAAGATCCTGTGGGACTTCCAGATCCAGACTGACAAGATGGTAATGGCGAACTGACCAAATATCGTGATCATAGATAAAAGGCAGAGGAAAGCCGTTGTAGTGGATGTAGCGGTCCCAAGTGATGGAAACATCAGAAAGAAGGAACATGAGAAACTCGAGAAATACCAAGGGCTCAGAGAGGAGCTGGAGAGAGCCTGGAAGGTAAAGGTGACAGTCGTGCCTGTGGTGGTCGGGGCACTCGGGGCAGTGACCCCCAAACTAGATGAGTGGTTGCAACAGATCCCGGGTACAACATCGGACATCTCAGTCCAGAAATGTGCAGTGCTGGGAACAGCAAGGATAATGCACAGAACCCTCAAGCTTCCTGGCCTCTGGTAGAGGACCCAAGCTGAATGATGGACGGACACCACCTGAGGGGTGAGACGAGGATTTATTTTTATTTTTATTAGAGCTGTCAGTTGCGCGCGTTTTTATTGGCATTAATTTAAATGAATTTTAATTTTTTCTCGCGAGATTAACGCGGCACATGTCACAGCGGATGTTACGCAGCTCTATAAATAAACAAGAAACAAAACAATAAGCGCGCTGCATAGGTCCACGCACGTTTGTTTTGCCAGCCACTGCAGCGCGAGACACTGAAAACGGATACTTAAAGAGTCTATGAATGGAAAGTTTACTTTTGAAAAGTTGCCAGATTGCTCCACTGACAAGACCAAAGTTACCTGTATCATACAGGTATACGATGTATGCCACTGATGCGGTTGTTACTTGTTTGGAACTATTTTGTGTGGAAGGTTACAGTGTTCCGTGTCCATATAAATACAGCGGGTGGAGCTTCTCTGTGTTCGTCTGACAGTGACGGTGCACTGAGGCGGTGACATGACAACGAAAGTTCAGGGGTGCAGTGGTAGTGACCTTGCAAAAATAAAACGTCTCCAGTGTTGTCATCGAATCAAGTGTAGTCATCCGAAATGATGTCTACACAAAACCGTAGAGAGACTTCCGTGCAAGAAGGACCAACAGAATCAACATAGCCTGACTGCTGTGTTCAAAGCAAACTTGAGAAAAATGAAGTATGCAACCATGGCTTAAATCCACTATAGGCTGAGTACTAGTTTACCTTAAATGTGCACTTTATAATGTTATATTGCTCAGTTTTGATTCCATAAAAAGTGCTGTGAAAGCAGCTGTTGTGTGACAAAATATTTTTATCACTGTTGCTGATGGACAATAATATAGTGTGAGAGATTCTGTGTGAATAACTGCTCCAAGTGGAAAATGTTCATGTAAAATTGAAAATTGAAATTGTTTTTCAGTAAATATTTGCATTTTGCACATAGAAAACTGATTCATGATTCCATGTTGATGAGAGCACTAAAAATAGGACAAAAAAATATGAAATGAAATTCAGAAACGATCAAAAATGCGTGAGTAATCACAATATTTTTTGGGTGAATTTGAGTTAATTGTGACAGTTGCATTTTTAATTTGATTAAATATTTTAATCGTTTGACAGCTCTAATATTCATCTCCCCCGAGCCGCTTGATCCTCAGTAGGGTTGCGGGGGGTGCTGGAGCCTATCCCAGCTGTCACCGGGCAGTAGGCGGGGGACACCCTGAATGCCAGCCAATCGCAGGGCACACAGAAACGAACAACCATTCGCACTCACACTTAGGGACAATTTAGAGTGGTCAATCAGCCTGCCACGCATGTTTTTGGACTGTGGGAGGAAACCGGAGCACCCGGAGAAAACCCACGCAGGCCCGGGGAGAACATGCAAACTCCACACAGGGAGGCCGGCGCTGGAATCGAACCCGGTACCTCCGCACTGTGAAACCAACGTGCTAACCACTGGCCTACCGGGACGCCCAGCTCTAATATATATATATATATATATATATATATATTGCAACAGCCACCTGCCTTGCATCCCGCCCTGCTAATATAAACGTGTGTCGCAGGCTATGACGCAAATCTTCGTCGACAGAAACGTTGAAATGTAATATTGATTCTATACATTTTTAGAGCATTGGGAAACGTTAAGAATGTGTGTGTAATGTTTTTACTCTTACAGAAACCATACTGAAAACAACAAGTTATTTCCCCCCCCACATCTTTTTCCATTTTCAAGCATTTTTTATTAAGCTCCAGGGAGCAACTAGATGGCGCTAAAGAGCCGCATGCGGCTCTGGAGCAGCATGTTGCCGACCCCCATGATTGGAGATGTCAAAGTAAAGAAAGAAAGAAAGAAAAAGCTTATATGTTTATTCAGGCTATGCTTGAGATCTGTCTTTTGTGGTTTCCTTATTCATTTCGATCATTTTCAACAAATGGAAATATACAGTGTACATTTGAAGGATATATTGCAATAATAAGTATTCAAAACACCATATAATAAATCAAATTTTATTTTGTGTGGGCTCTGTCAATCAAAGAAAGGTAGACCTTTCTTGCTTTCATCCAATTCCATTTGTAAAATTCCTTCTTTAAATTTCTCCTGCACTGACTCAACAAATTTTAGCATTCCAAATACCAGGACTGCTATCCACGTGGTGTGTTTTGTGGTACTGCAGTCGACGATGGCACATGGGATTATCCCTTTAAATGTATTCAAACCCCTTTTTTGTTTTTTTCAAAGGGGGAAAAGAAGGGATCTATTTGAGATGGGGTATTTATTTATTCAAGTGGATGACACACCCAGTGATTCTTCGGGCGCGGTGTCCAATAGAGTGTTGATAAGCAATAATAAATTTCACTTTCGAGGGTCATTCAAAAGTCTGATTTCATGAAACTATGTATGAAGGGAATATACCAATAAGAAATAGAAATTCCCTTACATTTTGGTTCGTATAGTATGTGTACACAGGTGCAGATACAATCATTTATTATTACTTTTCAGAGATTTCCCTTCGCCTTAAAATACAAATGGTATATCTAGCTTTGAACCAGGAAGTAGCATGCTATCCAACCATTACTCGAATAAACACAAGCAAGGTGCTGTTTTTTTTGTTGTTGTTTTTTTTTAAACATTTCCGTAGAGAGGCACAATTTCAGTTCTTTCTAATGCTGTTTTGGGTGTTTCTTTTCGTAGTTGAAGATTATGCATACAATCTGAATTTCACTCTGTTCTGATAAGCATGTATTCATGTTTAAAACATTGAGCCTAAAATATTTGGCCTGAACATTGGCTCGGGGTGTAAGACGATTCATTGTCATTCAGGATCCTTGGCATGTAAGACACCAGATGAATATTTACAGTTTTTTCCATCTGCTTCATGGAGTTCTGTTCTAATAATCAGACAAGGGAAGCGAGTCCAAGACCCGCCCCCTGGCCATGAATATTTATAGCAACGTGAAAAGCAAAATAAATAAATAAATGAATAAAAGCATCCGCAGTAACATCACACAGACCTTGACTGTGTTTCAATTCAATGGTGTGGCGCAAAGTCAGAAACCTTGACCTCAATCATCTGAGGTCCAAACATTAATATTAATGGTGCCGTGTCAAGACAATGAATGTTGGTTAAAGCACGATTAATTGCTGAAAGAACAACTCAAATAACTCAAATGTCTTCTGGGATGATCTAATAAAATATCACGAATGATAATCACCTTGAAATAGGGTGGGGTGATATGCAGTAAAATTAATCTCATCGTATGAATTGAATCCCTTCATGCTACCAGTACTGTATATAACATGAATGTATTATACATTCATTCATCTTCCGATCCCCTTTATCCTCACAAGGGTCGCGGGGGGTGCTGGAGCCTATCTCAGCTGTCTCCGTAGTTTCTCAGCAAAGCTAAATTGATATTAAAAGACTAATCCACACCCCAAACACCCTTCAATGAAACAAAAACAAAGATAAAGGGCTCTGTATGACAGGTGATGTATCTCTGCATCAGAGGCGGGCGGGTTCGAGTGGTGTGGTCATTTGGCAGAGGTGTGCGGATCTGTTAGTGGGCACTCTGCACCAGTGTGGGAGTGTTTACAGCCGACTTCACTCACCACAAATCAAAGTGGCTCCTCTCCTTCCCCTTAAATGTGGTGCACTGATATATATTTTTTTATTAATCATAGATGTGTATATTATTTATATAGAAAAATATGGTAAAATTCAATGGATCTCACATCATAACCAAGAATGTTTGTTTTTGATGAGAACACTCACGTGATACGACGTGGCATTTTTGATTGGCCCTTGTGTCGCAGATACAACGCTGTTCATCGCCGATTAAATTTTTAAATTTCAGAAAGAGTTGAGAGCCAAACTTTATTTTTTTCTACATTGCTGGGTGATTCCCAGATACTCCAGTCAACTCATACCCATGTGCCAAGTGTGTCATAGAGACGGCAAGATGCAGAGCAAAACTAAATGACATGAAAAACAAAAGTAAATAAAGCAGCTAAAAACAAATGACCATGAAAAATGATAACCGTACTCTGAGCCAAAGTCAGCTCAGCCCAGTCCAGGTCACCCACAACCCCAATAGGATCAGCAGTATGGAAAATGAAAAGACGTATGATTGATTTGAATGGGAAATTTAGTTTTGAAATCAGAACAAAATGGAGGTTGTTCACACAAGATTGCTCCCATATATGACCTACTGTGTAGAAATATGGGGGAAAGCCTGTAAAACAAAAACACTCCCTGTTTTAAAACTACAAAAAAAGCAATCGGAATAATCAACAGGTCTAACTATATAGATCCCACAAATCCAATATTCATCAAATTAAACACAATGAAATTCTACGACCTGGTTGACTTCAAAATCAGCCAATTAAAGTAAAAATCACATAATCTCCTTTGCCAAAATATCCAGCAACCTTTTAAAATTAGAGAGAGCTGTTATCATCTAAGGGGTACTAATCAATACAAAAAATCCAGAACAAGAACAAACATCAAGAAAAGGTGTGTATCAGTAATAGGTTTCAATCTGTGGAATAAGCTTGAAACGGACCCTAAAATGAGTAAATCGTTGGAGTTCAAAAACAAATTCAAAAGATTAGTACAAAAAACTACATGAATCAGAATTAAAAGATAAATTTAATATACTTATAAAATATAGTAATACAACTGTTTCTTCTTATTTTGCATTTTGAAAAATTGTATTCAAGAAATGCTAATTATAATGAATATGAGAAAATTTAAATGAAAAAAGAGAAAGAATAACTATACCTGTATATATACAAACCAAAAGGTGTATAAATAGAAAAGTATAGTATACATCAGGGTAAAAGTATTTGATGATATGTAGATTTTTCTTTTTCTTCTTTATTTTGAAAAATGATCAATTCAAATTGCTACATAATAAGGGGTAGGACTAGATAAGTTATTTACTTCTTCCTACTCCTTTGAGCATACAACTGTGATGATGTGTGTGTGTGTTTTTTCTTTTATCTACTTTCAAATTTTCCTTTCATAATTTTTGTTTGACTTTTTTCAACCTGTTATTGTATGTACTATATATGCTCAATAAACAAACAATTTACCTTTCGAGGTTTAAACAGCTGAAAATGGCCAAATAAAGTTCATGTTAACAATAAATTGACCAGTGACAGAAGAAAGACACTCACCAAGGCTACAATATTGTTGTCTCCCCCCCACCCCCCACCCCAACAAACACTGGACCTCTTTGACCTCGTTAGACATCATTTTCTCTTGGCAATCTCCCAGATTTGCGCTTTCGTCCTGTGCCACTCTGTGGTGGCCTTGCTGTCTGTACTCAGCAGCCCCTGTGTGAATGACATCTGATAAAAAAGCACCGGGCTTTTGCTCGCGTCACTACCACTGTCATTCCACTGCAGGGGAGTGTGCTTTTACCAACGAACAAAGCAGGAAAGGAAAACAAAAACAACATGTCAAATCGTCCCTGCAGCTCCCAAGACATTTTATGAAATGGAAACGACGGTAGGCGCCATTTATTGCATTGTATCTGCAGTTGTGCATATATTGCAGCCATGCTGCAAAGCTTGTATATCAAGAACAGACACCCTAATTAGGAGGCTGTGTATTAAAATTTCATAACGAAATGAAAAAGAAGCCTCTAAATTGGATAATGCAGCAAAAGGGCAGAATACAAAGTTATTTTCAGCACGACAGAAAGCTCAAGTAAAATAGTGGCTGCTGGAAGGAGAGCGCAGGACCTTGAGTGAAATGGGAGGAGTTGGTGCTGCAGCATTCAGCCAGCAAAGCTAACTGTGAGTCAGACCCTCTTTCTCCTTCCACTCTCCCCCTTTTCTCCTCCCTCTCTCGTTCACCACTTAAGCATCTGCCTCCGCTTGCGAGGCGCAGTTCAGATTATCGGAGGGGTGGGATTCGGTGATAAAGGGAACAATGGCGGGCAAGGTGTAGGAGGGGAGGTGGAGGGGAGCAGGAAGGAGGAGCACGCAGAGGAATGGACACAAAAGGTCGCACAATGATTGCACAAGTGCCGCTGAAGGGGGACATTCCAGTCTGGGCGAGGTTGCTCCGTCCTGCTGCTCGGAAAAAGCCATCTACTGTCGTGCTATACATCAAACATGAGAAGGTTAAGCGCTACACACAGTAACCTCTGTAATAGAAGCGTTATCTAATGACCATCAAACAGCGTTTGCTACCACCACAGCAGTGATTAATGGCAGTATGCATAGGCTACCTCCTTGGATCGCGCCACCCCTCCACGACGAGGAGAAGGTGACGGAGACGCGGACGGAATGACATCTGGAGATTGCGGGACGCTTCCCTGACAATAAGCAAGCGATTCAACTGCTTCTATCACCGCTGCGGTATCTCATATTAAATCCCAAGCGGGGGCGAAATGTTTCATGAAAACCCCCTTTCGGAACCTCAGACTATCCCAGCAAATTCTGGCTTGATCCACATCCTTCAACTGATCTTGTAAATGGTTTATGAAACATGAAATATGAATTGTGATGCAGTAGGTGTGAAAATGTAACACTGACCGACAGGCACAGGTTGGTTTTATGTACACCTTTATGTATAACTAACTGTGTGGTAGAAAATGAAAAGGGAAAAAAAGAACCCCAACAGGGATCCTTGTATGATAATGCACAGTCACGTACACATTTCTTTGTAGTTTTACTCTCACACATTTCATCAAACGCCTAAAAACATACTTTCTGAACACATTGCAAACATTGCGACAGACACCAAAATTGCAAGTAGGCAAGTTTTTCCTATTGGACATCCATTTACGAGAGCTCTACCCCTACAGTCTTTGGCAAATTCATCCATCCAGCCATCATTTTTGTCATTACAAAGGAATAAGTTAATATACAGGGGGTTTCATAAGTCTACGTCACGTTACAAAAACTCACATTTTAGGTACTGGCTGGGTATCACTATAGAACTACTATAATTAGTTTTGCTAAAACTGAAAAGCGAAATCCACAAGTTTTACCCTGCAGTGGCCCTGATGTCCCAGTCAATGTTTTAACTTTTTGCATTTAAAAAATGTAGCTTTTCACTGCTATTTACTGATAATACAATTCACTGGTTAATATACTCAGCCTACTGGCTTGAGCATTTGACCAAGCACGTTGGGTCAATTTTGATCTAAAAAGGGTTAAACTGACCTCTACCGATAAGTTCAAGCGACCAAGATGGCTGTGGATAAAGATAATTCTCATTTTACCGATATTTTCTCAGAAGAGAAGCCACAACCTTTACTGTCGGTTGGCACAGCAAGTCACGTGCATATGTTTGGCAGTTTTTTTTGGGGTGCCAAACTGACGAGGATTTTAGCCCAGGCTGGGATTTACGCTGATTCATTTTAGAGTTATTTTCAAGATCCTCCTCTTTGTTTTCAAATCTCTAAATAATCTTGCGCCACCTTACCTCTCTGAGCTCATCCGCCCCTACACACCTCAGGTCTGTGGACCAGTCTTTGTTAGAAGTACCAAGAACTAAACTGAGGCTCAGAGGGTATCGAGCCTTTTCTGTTGCTGGTCCCTCTCTCTGGAATGCCTCCTCGCTGCCCATCCTTAAAGCCCTCCTCAAAACCCACTTGTATTCTTTGGCGTTCGACCCAGCATGATTTTACTGCTTGGTGCTTTCTACCGCCTTTATTACCATTTCGTCTTACTGTTTATTGTGTATGTTAAATCGCTCCATGTACAGCACTTTGTATGCAGCGATGGCTGTTTGAAAGTGCTCTATATATACTGTTGACTTGACTTGACTTGACTTGACTTGACTGATCCAGTTTGCTATCCTGTTGCCACCAACATTTTCAAAGAAAGTTACATTAAATTAACTTCACCTCCAATGAAAACAAAACTGACCCCCCCCCCTCCCCCCAAAAGTGACCAGCTTCAGCTCTTCAGTCAGCCCAAATCCAATTTTCAACCCGATCTAATGGGTCAACATAATGAACCCAACTTTGGGTAAGAGTAACTCAATCTGCAAAAAATCTGCAACTGTTGGGTTAGGAAAAGAACTCCGTATATTTTAGCGTGTAACTCTGAAAACATCCATCCATCCATTTTCCAAACCGCTTAATCCTCACTAGGGTCGCGGGGGGTGCTGGAGCCTATCCCAGCCGTCTTCGGGCAGTAGGCAGGGGACAACCATCCACGCTCACATTCACACCTAGGGACAATTTAGAGCGTCCAATCAGCCTGCCATGCATGTTTTTTTGGAATGTGGGAGGAAACCGGAGCACCCGGAGAAAACCCACGCACTGAAAACAGTTGGATGAAAAATAACCCAACATGAGTGAAAAGGGCCTGACTGAACTTTTGGTTTATTTAACGCAAAACCAGCGCAATTTTTGTGTCGTTTTTTGGGGGGTTAAATGAATAACACGAAAGGTTTCGTCAGTCCCTTTTCTACCCAATTTGGGTCATTTTTCACCCAAGTGTTTTTCGACTGTATATTTTGATTGTTTTATTGGATTGGATACAACTTTATTGTCAAATGTGCTGTCAAGAAACATATCCCTAAACTCTAATCACATATATGCCCCCTTCCGTTGCACTACACCTGGCGTGGCTCTACTCACTTATCACGTTTCCACTGGCCGAATCAGATATTTCAAGGTACTATTTCTTGAACCTGCTCGGCCGGTACCAATCTTGCTGAGCTGACACCATATCTATTACCTACATCACTGCTGGCCATTCAAGAATTGAAAAAAAACCCAAGTGTGCCTCGGACTAAGCGTAGCGGAGTCGAATATTATGCTTTACTGCCGTGGAAAAAAAGGTATTGATGACAAACGCTATATCGGAATAAATCTGTCTGACAAGCATATGTTTAGGAAGGTGAATGGAGTGAAAGTGTTTTCTTTTGTTATCCAAGTCTCCTTTTGCCCACCATCCATCCTCTCTGACCTCCACCTTGCAAACTGATGTCATGTGATTCATTTGGCTGCAAGATGGCCTATGTCACTCGAGTGTGAATACTGGGCCAATTAGGAGCTACACTAAGGCTTATATCTTTGCTCAAGATGACAACTGAAAGCGGCCATTTAATGGGCTGGTAACATCTACAGCTCCCCCATAGTCCCCCCCAAACCCATCCCGCTGTACAGTACGAGCGCTTCTCACGAGAATGCATCGGCTTGATTTATGCAAACGTGGAAGATGGGAATTGTTCCGGGATTACTTGAAGATGCTCTGTTTTATGATCATGATCAAAACCTCTGTATCCAAAAGCTATAGAATAACGGGAAAACATCATTATTCTTGTCTCAAAGGAATTTAACCAAAAAAGGGAGGCTTCAGTAACGTGATGTTAGTGTTGTAAATAGTTTTTATTGAATAATTGTCTGAACACCCCACAATGACTGACAGCATGCGGGAGCAGACTACTGGGCTGTGTCTACTGAGCAAATGTCTTCATATTGTGCTCTGCTGTTTACGAAATAATGTCACAAATGGCATTGTTCTTTTTTCTCATTTTTGACGTGAGTGTTTGAAGGCAACTTAATTTGAAGATATAATGATGGTTTTTACATGATTTTCTTTTGACACGGGGTAGATTGAAAATATGTGACATTCATAGATGAGACGTGCCGCTATGTAAATGTGAAGCCTTGGCTATTTTACACAAGCCTATCATGCGTTTTCTCCATGCCATGCTGTCACAATAAAATGGACTACAATTAGCCCAGAACGCAACAGAAAGCTCATCTTTACAATTTGTAAATTTGTGATTCTCTCTATTTTTCCGAAGATACTGGATGCCTGTTTCATTACCAGTGATTGGAGGAGTTCCATTTGCTGACCTCATGTCGTCTTCTTATGACAGCAAAGATGCTAAAACAAATCAATAATGCACTGGTTGCCGTCAAGGAGTACACTCCATTTTGCCTCAGTTACTTCAAAACGCAAATTAATCAGCAGTCAGATGTTCACAATCGAGAGATTTCTAAACACGTAATCGATGACTCATTCTCCCTTTTCACCAAAACCATCTTACACACTAGAAAAATGCTGGGATGTTTTCCTAACCTACTCATTCACTGGGGAGCTGTGGATTTCAGCAATGCCAAACAGATGCGAGTGACAACGCATAGATGTTTTTCCTTTGTATAAAACATTGGGATGACAATGAATTACCACAGCTAGACTGTCCAGTGTCACCTGGTAACACATTTCTTGATAGCTTTAACTTAAATGGGCAATTTTTACAGCATAATGGACCAACATCTGGACCCAACATGCTGGGTCCAATAATCAACCCAATGTGTTGGGTACTTGTTAGAAGAATCTATGAGCAAAATTGTATCATGTTTAAAGTTTCGGTTAATTTGGGCATGTCTGGACATGCTCAGCGCAGAGGTGTCGGCCGTTTGGGCGGAGGGCCTTTTTCTTAAGTAATCACGTCAAAGCAAGGGGGGCGAAGGCTAGATTCAATCACAGAGTGGGAATAAACAAATTGGGAACAAAGAGTTGTTGAATACCAATGAATTGAATTTTCAATGAAAGAAGTGTGCCTTGGCTCAAAAAAGTTTGAAAAACACTGACATACAACACAGATGAAATTTGTTTATTTGGGTTACTTTTGTTCAATTCTTTTTCTCCAACAGTTATAGTAGTGTACAGTAAATTTGTTTCTCTATGCCTTTGATCAATTACATTCCATTTCGTGGAATACTGAAAAAAAGTGAAATCTTTTGTTACATTTCTCCAACAGAGGTATCTGTTATTATTAACAGATAGATTTATCATTTATCATCTGACGGAGAAAGACGGAGCAAGTTCTCACACCTCAAACCTGTCCCAAGATTGGCTGAAAGAGAACTTCGGACGCCGAGTGATCAGTCTCAAAACTGATTTTGAGTGGGCACCCCACCTAAGCACCCCATATTTTTTTCTTTGGGGCTATCTTAAGGACAGAGTCTACGCAGGGAAAACCAGAACCATCACGGAACTCAAGAAAGCCATCAGGGAGGAGATGAGAGCCATTACCAATTCAGTCTGTAAGAACGTCATGGACAACTTCGTGCTGCGCCTCAAGAAATGCACGGAGCTAAACGGAGGCCATCGAGAACATATGCTGTAGAACGGAGAAAAAAAGGCCAAAGACCCTAGTGTTTTGATGTGATGTTTTGAATATAATAAACTAGTTATGGCCAAAGTTTCATTTCATTCGGACAAAACACTAAGAAACGGGGCCTAATTAGAGTTGGGGCCCGTTTTTTTTGGGTCACCCTGTGTATATATGGATCAATATTCGGATTACTTGGACATAGTATTTTAAATATTCTTTAAAGCGCTTCGTTACAGTTGAAGGGGTTGTGAAAGCACGATATAAATAAAGCTGTATTGTGTTGTATTGTGTTCACTTTGGCGTAGCTCCATCTAGTGGCTGCATAACATAACCTCAGTCACTTGTCATGTTTTGGTTTGTGACCAACGGGTGGCACTGTAGGGCTCTCCCTGCAGCTGCACACCTGTTGGCCGTTAGGTAATGGCTTTAAAACGACTCCAGGCATGACCACTCGGTGTCGAGTCACTGTTTGTTTGCTTGTCCTGTCATGGTTCTGTTCTAGTTTTTTCAGCTTCAGTCATGGTTTTGTTTGATACTTTGGATTTGTTTTGTTGTTATACTTTGTTTGTTTAGGATTTAGTTTTCTGTGTTTTATCAATACACTTCTTCAAGTACACTCTGCTCCTCCCTGCCCTCCTGTCTGCTTTTTGGGGTCCACCACCACCTCGCAAAGTGACACCACTATTGTAGCTTCTATTACATGCGGTGCACCCCATATATGCAGTTTGGAAAATAAGGTGTTCTTTCAACAATTGTTGACAATAGCATGTAATGCAAAGGCTACCTTTGCCTTGTTAAAGAATAGTCACTGTGTGACAGGAATGCAGATATTATTAAGTAGTAACTGATTAACCGGTGAGTATTAGGAAGGATTAGGACATTTTAGATTGTCTGTCTGTCGATCGATCGATCTATCTATAACAGGTGTTGGTATCAGGCCGATATTTCCCTTACTTCAATGTATCGGGACTCACGGAGGCTGTCGATACCAGTCACCAATACTGATGGTGCCCTCTTGTGAATGTTTTACTCTTAGGAAGTAAATGGCATGCATTATTTTTTTTTGCAAACTACAACCATGTTTAAAAGGTCCATCCATATTAATACTTAAAGTGCATTATTATTGTGTTGCTACAGTGTTGTTTTTTTTTTGTGAACTCGATTTCTGCATGGCTGACAGAAGGTTTTTCTCTTCTGAATTTGATCCACATTCATCCTCTCATGCTCATTCGGAGGCAATTCCTATAAGTATATAGTATATAGGTTTGTCAGGTTTATATTTGGTTTGGTTTGGTTTGTTTGTTTATTGAACATAAAACATATACAGTAATAATTTGACAGAAAATAAGGTAGATAAAAAAGTAAAAGAAAGAAATCAGTCTTCATTCAACACAGTTATTATGTTCAAGGGAGTAGGATGAAGTAAAAAAACTTATCTAGTCCTACCCCGTTATGTGTTTATATCTACTAAATCATTTTTATATCAATCAGAAAAGAAAAAGTAAGAAGTCTCCATTAAGGCTCATACTTTACCCTTAACCGTGATATTTTCACAACTTTTGGTTTGTATCGGGATTATATACGGTACATCCTCACCCTGGCATTCTTGTGTCAATTTTCTCTTGTATTCATAATGGATATTGCAATACCTTTCTCTATTTATCAACTTACAGTAGTTCTGATTTATCATTATATTTAACGTTTAGAATGTATCATTTTAACTCTGATTGGTGTAGGTTGTTTGTACTATTTTTTTGAATTTGTTTTTGAACTCAGCAAGCGATTTACTCATTTTTAGGTCCGTTTCGAGATTATTCCACAGATTAACACCTTTGCTAGATACACTTCTTTGCTTGATGTTTGTTCTTGTTTTGAGTTTTTTGAATAAGTTGGTACCACTTAATTCATAGTTGCTTTCTCGAATTTCAAAAAACTTCTGAATGTTTTGGCAGAGCAGGTTATTGTCTGCTTTGTACATTAATTGGGCGATTTTAAAGTCAACCAGGTCATAAAATTTCATCGTATTTAATTTGATAAATAGTGGATTTGTGGGTTCCGTATATTTTGATCTATTAATAATTCGAATTGCTTTTTTTTGTAGTTTGAGAATAGGGAGTGTGTTTGTTTTGCAGGCATTTCCCCATATTTCCACACAGTAGGTCATGTATGGTAATAATAATGAAGTGTATAATGTGTACAAGGATCTCTTATTTAGCACTTCCTTGGTTTTGTAGAGGATCCCTACGGTCTTGGCTATTTTTCTTTTTACGTTATCGATATGTGGTTTCCAACATAGTTTTGAGTCTATTACTAATCCGAGAAACTTGGTTTCATACGCTCTTTCTATTTCAATTGAGTTTACCATAATTTTAGCTTGGTGTTTGATTGGTCTTGTGCCAAAAACAATTGACTTCGATTTTTTCAGGTTAAGCGACAATTTATTTCTGTCGAACCAGTTTTTTAATTTGTTTAATTCGTTTTCTACGGTTGTCAGGAGCTGTTTCAGATTTATTCCAAAACAGTAGAAAGTTGTATCATCAGCAAATAGGACACATTTAAATAGTTTTGAGACCTTGCAGATATCATTTATATATAAGATGAATAGTTTTGGACCAAGCACTGACCCCTGAGGTACTCCGTGAGTGATTTTCAGTTGATTCGTTTTTTTATTGTTGAGTTGCACGTACTGATATCTGTTTTCTAAATAACTTTTTATCCATTTATAAGCTACACCTCTAATGCCATATCTTTCTAGTTTTTTCAATAATATACTGTGATCTATTGTGTCAAAAGCTTTTTTTTAGATCTAGGAAAACCCCAACAGTAAATTCTTTGTTGTCTATATTAGTGGCTATTGCTTCCACAAACTCCATAACTGCCATTGAGGTGGTCCGTTTTTCCCTGAAGCCATATTGATTCTCACTTAACAGCGCATGCTTTTGTATAAAACTATCAAGTCTGCGAGAAAATAGTTTTTCTAATATTTTTGAAAATTGTGGTAGTAGTGATATTGGTCTATAATTTGTAAACAGATGTTTTTCTCCACTTTTATAGATTGGAATAACTTTAGCAATTTTCATTTTTGATGGAAAGATACCAGCTTTGAATGACAGGTTGCATATGTGCGTGAAAGGTCGCACTACATATTCTATAATCTGCTTGATTATTGTCATATCAATATTAAAGCAATCAGTTAACTTTTTATTTTTAAAAGTTTTTATAATATTTGATACTTCTTCTTGTTTTACTGCATTAAGGAACATCGTGGAGGAGTTTTTTTCTACGTATCTATCCACTTCAAACAGGTCTGTTGGATCAGGAATTTGTTTTGCTAGGTTACTGCCGATGTGGACAAAATACTCATTAAATTCAGTTGCTATTTCTGCAGTTTTTTCCAAAATAGTATTTTTGCCTCTGATAAAATACTCTGGATAATCCATTTTTTTAGGACTATTTCTGATTACTTGGTTAAGTATTTTCCATATTTCTTGTGTGTTATCTTTATTCTGCTCTAATAGTGCATGATAATGATCTCTTTTACTGGTTCTTATAATATTTACTAGTTTATTTTTATAGGTCTTATATTTTTTTTCTGCTTCTTCAGTTCTGAATTTTAAAAACAATTTATATAAATTGTTTTTCTTTTTACATGCGTTTTCTATGCCTTTCGTTATCCATGGCTTACTTGGGTCTTTATACTTTTTGGAAACTTTAGTTAATGGAAAATGTTTATCATATAAGGAGATTATGGTAGACTGAAATACTTCAAACGCTGTATTTGGGTCTTCGTTTGAGTAGACCTCGGTCCAGTTTTGTTTTTCTAGGTCTTGCTTAAAGGCATCGATGGAACGTTGGGTTCGTAGTCTTATTTCTGTTATACGAGTTGTTGATTTAGCTTTTCTATCGAAATAATTAAGAAAAACTGCAAAAACAGGCAGGTGGTCACTTATGTCATTAATGAGAAGTCCACTTTCCATTTTATGATCTATCTTATTTATAAATATGTTATCTATTAATGTGGCCGTGTCAACTGTTATTCTGCTAGGTTTCAGGATTACTGGGAAAAAGCTGTTACTGTACATAGTATTTATGAAGTCAGTTGTTTTTTTGTGTCTATTTGGGTTTAATAAGTCAATGTTAAAGTCACCACATATTATTCATGTTTTCTTATCGTTGTAGTAACTGAGCATATCTGTTAGTTTTTTATTGAATGTGTCAATACATGTTCCTGGTGTCCTATAGATGCAACTTATGATGATATTTGATGCCTTTTTATTGTGCATTTCAATGGTTAGACATTCCATTAGGTTTTCTATTGTGTTTGTCAATCTTTCGATTTTACTGCATTTAAGTGCTTTGTCTACATATATTGCAACCCCCCCTCCTTTTTTGTTTTCTCTATTAGTTGCAAACATTTCATAACCTTCTATTTCCATTTCAGTTGTTTTATCTTCATCAAGCCAAGTTTCTGATATGGCAATTATTTTAAATTTATTGAATTTAGTCAGGTATTCTTTAATTTTTGTGAAGTTTTTATAGAAACTTCTACTGTTTAAGTGTATTACCGAAAGTGCATTTTCCAATTTTATATTAGTGTTGAATTGTTCATCCAGGTAATAGTCAGAGTTTGTTACCCTTTGTTTGTTGTTGAAGAAGTTATTGTCTGGGTCCAAATTGTTCTCGGGATCGAATGGCTTATAGTCAATATCTTCAAAGGGTTGGAAGTTCATGTTTTTGGGATGTGAATTTCCCGCTCCCACACGGTCGTCGATGGCTCCCTCACGGCCGTCGTTGGTTCCCTCGCTGTCGTCGCTCGCTCTCTCGCCGTCATCACTGGGTCCCTCGAGGTCACTGGCTCCCTTGCGGTCGTCGCCGACTCCCTCACGCTCGCCGGCTGGCTGCCACCCGGCTCTCTCACGCGCGCTGGCTGGTTGTCTCCCGGCTGCCTCAGGCTCGCCGTCTCCCGGCTCCCTCGCGGTCACTGGCTCCCTTGCGGTCGTCGTTGGCTCCCTCACGGTGGTCGCAGGCTGGTTGTCTCCAGGCTTCCTCACGGTCGCTGGCTTCCCTGCAGTCGTCGCTGGCTTCCTCGCGGTCATCACTGGCTCCCTCACGGTCGGTCGTCGCTGGCTGCCTCGCGGTCGGTCGGTCTTGAAAAAGTTATTGTCCGGGTCCAAGTTGTTCTCAGGGTCAAACGTCTTGTGGTCAGTAGGGTTGGAGGTCATCAAAGGGTTGGAAGGGTCATCAAAGGATTCGAAGTCCATGTTTTTTGGTATGTGAATTTCCTGCTTCAGTAGGGTCAGAGTTTTTATTGTCTGGTGGTGAAAAATTCTCAGTATGCCGCTTGATGGTGTTGAACTTGAGCCTGTTGTGTTGGAGTACTGTTGCGGGGGTGGAGCTCTTTTCTTTTTTGTCGTACGGCATCTGTAAAGTCTACGTTAATGTAGATGTTGGAGACTTTTAAATATTTTGCTTTTTGTAGGATCCTTGATCTGTCCTTGCATCTTAGAAATTTCACCACAACTGGCCTTGGTCGAGGTCTTCCAGGGTCTTGTCTTCCTGTGTGGTGAGCTCTCTCCACCTCAATTTGCCCCTGTATCAGCAGTTTCTCCTTAAGGATTTTTTGAACTTTTTCCTCTGTTTCAGTCCACGTTTCTCCCGGGTTTTCCTCAATTCCATCAATTACTAAGTTGTTTCTTCTTGACTGTCCTTCCAAGTAGTCAACCTTGTCCGTTAATACAAGCATGCCGTCACATACTTTGTAGAATTCCGTTTGCATGTCTTTGGAATGGCCAGTTTGACAGATTAGATTTTTTTTTAATGTCGTCTACCTCTTTTTGGGTAAAGTTGATGCTGGTTTTTATTTCTTGGACTTCCCTGGTAAAAGTGTCAAGTCGTGAGTTTGTTGAATCTATTATAATCTTGACAAATCCTTTGAAATTTTCCTGTTGTTGTTGCAAGAGCGCCGTGAAAAGTTATTTTTGTTGCTGGAGTAATTCATTTACTTGAGTGAGGGTCACGGAATCCTCTTCCTGCTTTGTGTCTTGCTTCTGTTTGGGTGGCATTTTGTCGGGTCTCGTTGCTAGCCGGTTGTATGCTAGTTTGTGACGTGTCCAGTAGGCTTGCTGCTGGGTGTTTCTAACGTGGCAAGTGGGTTTACCGGCTCCCTCACGCTCGCTGGCGTTTGGTTGGTTGGTCTCTGGTCGTGGGTTCCTGCCGCGTAGCGACTTTTCGCAGTTAGCTTCCGTGCTAATGTCCGCGGTTAGCTTCCGTGCTAACGAGCTAGCGTTTCGTCCAGCCCCCTCTTCACGTCGCCAATTTCTACACACGCGCTGCCACCGTGTTTCGCTCTGTTCTTTACTTTCAAATGTGGGAAAGCTTCACACGAGAGAAATGTTGACTTTACTGTTGCTGCTCCTTCTTTCCGCTCGGCAATGCGTAGCAACTCACGTGACGTGACGTCATTCAGTTCCATATTAATTTTTAGAGTGTATTATTACTGTGTTATTACCAACATTATACATCCATTTCGCAAACTCAAATTGCATGGCATGATGACTTTCTGCATTACAGTATTTCATGCGTATATTTACTATATTTGCTGAGAAAAATAGAATGTTGTCATTTCAGTATTCAGCGCATTTTCAGGTCTAATTTTTTCCTGTGAAACGCAGTAAACCAAACAGCACGTGCATTAAACACAGGGCTACTCTACTCACCTACTTGTTTGTACTCATATGTACCTGTATTTGCTTTAATATGAATTGCACTTTTTACACGGTGATGCATTTTTCAGCTGTATCGCCCAACCCGATTTTTCCAATAGTTAACTTAATAGTTAACAGTGGAACCTGTCTTATTTTGCATTTCAATTTGTTTTGAACGAAGATCAAAACGTGTGGTTTTGAAGATCCCAAATTATTAATTACTAATGTAAATGCGTTTTTTTATTTTATGTTACACAACCGTCATATTTTGGGTTTGAAGCATGTTTGAATGGGACAAATTTTTGAGGTGAGGAGCTGATTACTCCAAAGAGATTATTGTCTCATAGCTTCCAGAGTTATTTACTGTCGCGAAACAACAATCCACAGATTTGAGGCAAAAAGAAATCAAATATTCCATGAGATTGAGTACTGTACAGTATGTTTTAAGCAGAGTGCTGCACATTCAGGGAACAATTTAAGTCAATCTTACCCGTGTCACAATAAATGTCATCTGCATTCTGTCTCCAGTCTCCCGAGTCGAGACAACAGCTCGACAAGCAAGATCATTGATAACTGCTCGATCATTGAGCACAGGGGCCCTGTCGGAGGCATGAGGAATGTTCTGTCAATACGGGACCATAATGGATTGCACATAGCGCCTTTTAATAAGTGGTTCATCCCTGCAATTGTTTCCATTAAGATGCCGAGTCTCCTTTACAGCATGACCATGATAGCAACGAGTTTAAATACAACGCAAATGATAGCTTTGTAATACCAAGTATAAAGCAGCATCCTTCGCAACTCTTGAAATGTAATCCATCACACTTTGCAGACAGATTATTTAGTTAGCTAAGATCTTTTGTCAGTGTTTTTCAAAATGAGGGAGAGAGCGATAAAGGGACAACTCCTCCACGACCAAATGTGTTCCATTACTGCCACTGTAAAGATTTTGCTTTGTTCTGAAAACTACAAATGATGTTCCAGTCGTGGCACCTTTACTTGGCTTCAAAAGGAAATGACTGGAGGGCTGGAGCAGATGGGGGGGGGGGGGGGGGGGGTACAGAGAAAGGAGCGTCCACAATCTCAATATTTACTAAAACAAGTTGCTGATTCACCGCCTTCCAGTGAAATGTTTTATGTCATTAGTTTTTGTAATGTCGCTTGGGGGCTGATAGATGGAACCAGAACTGGCCTTCAAGTCTGTGATAAAAGACGACAATAATAATAACGCTTGTCTGTTACTCATGTGAGTTCACATTCACAATATGCAAACCGCCGGCGGTGGAGGGGAGGGGCTTCTGTGTTTACCTGCAACGAGAACGTCTTAGAGGCCTCAGCTAAGGCGGCCATGTTTTAGTGGTCTTTTCCAATTACAACTAAACAGCAAGTAGTGGTGAGAAACACTTAATCAGGCAGCGTGGAACCGAGGAGAGCGGTGAAAGGAGCACACTGCCACAGCTTTAATGCGACTCTCTCGGTGCTCTGCACTGAGGAGGGTTGGTGGGGGGAGGGGGTTAGCCTCTCTGATGTGCCATAGCTAAAATTGGCAGGCTATCAGTCACGAGCCTGTAACAGAATGTACAGCATTTCCAAACAGTATAAAGAGATATGACAGCCAATCAGGCTGGAAGGCAAGCACTGCGGAGGAACGATGCAGCAGAGCAGCAAAACAGAGTGGGAGAAATGACATTTTTAGTTCCCTTATGTGCAAAGCTTTATTTGTACACTTAACAAGAACAAGCAGTTTGCTTAATGGCGCAGGACAAATGCACTCCAGTGAACAGACGTCCTGTTTTTCATGACATGTCCACTTTTAGGAAAGAACAAAAAGCATCGGGCCGGGATTTAGAACAAAGATGTTGCAAAACTATTCACACTCTGTCCTGAAGTGGAATTATACATACTTGTTAGCAGGTCATTTCAGTCCTTTGTAATTAACTTTGTAACATTACTTTGTAAGTAACTTAAGTAATGATAATTGGGGGGGGGGGGGGGGGGAGCTATAGAACCAGAAAAACAGCACCCCCCCTCCACCGTACAAAAGTAAAATGAATATTTCTAGTCAACTATATACATTATATACGTGGCCTGCGAATATGTGCTAAATCACCAACACTGGGTCTAAGCCACTTCAGTGGAGACCACACGCCGTGTCGAATTTGCAATGTTCACAAAAATAGACAAAGAACTCTCAAAAAAGAAAAAGAAAAGAAAAATAGCCAAAATGACAAATTTTCATCAAAACAGTCTGGTAGAAAGGGGCTCCTATTCAGCATAAGTCCTGCCTTGCAGCATGGTTTAACTCAGTGCTTCTCAATTATTTTCTGTTACGCCCCCTCCCTCCCCCGCCCAACAAGAAGAAAACAATTCGCCCCCCTCCCACTCTCTGCTGCTACTATAAATATCATTTGTCTATAAAATTGTTCTAAGTACACCTCTGCATTACACTGTACCATTATTAACATTATAGAAAAGAAAAAAATAAAGAAATATAGTTCAATTGACAGCAAAGAATAAGGAAGCTGCAATGACGTAATGAATCGGGCAGATCAATACCTTATATTCGATATACGGTTTATAGCAGCCACCCCTAACGTGAAACACGGAGCCAATATTGTTTATGCGGCACAAGAGAAAGCTCAAAGTTCTGAGCCTTCCGCGGTCATGCCATAACTATTCGGACACCGAAAATAGATTGTAAAAATAGTTGATAAATCAAACTGTTTGTTAAATGACTTGTTTGTAAACCGAGGTTCGATTGGATAAATTTTTGCCGATAAAACAGGTGTATAGTTGGGCCCAAAATGATTCAGACACTGGCCAAACAGCTAGTATAAGCAATAAGCGAACCTGATCCTTTAGAAGGGAACCACACCCCGAGATCAATGTTATGAATCATTTTCAAAATGTAACAAGTAACAATGAAGGAAAATATCTTTAATGTGAAAATCTAGCACAATGGCTTACAGTCCTAACATTTTTGACGCGTCATCGATACCTATTCCCTGCTTGACTGAACAAAATTCATTAGTACTCAAAGTATAGGCAGGGTAAGGCAAATCTGGGCTTAATTGTAATATTTCAAGTAAAAGAATGCATATTAAAATTATTGTCACTTGCAAACATCGACGGTGTATAAACGGGATGTTAATTAAAGGCATTTCCAAGGCGAACAAAGGCGAGTGGAGCTAGCTGTTGAGAATCAGTCCTATTGATTAGGGGTTGTGTGGGCCTGAGGGGGGCAGACAAACACGCTCGCACACACACACACACACACACACACACACACACACACACACGCACACACAGGCCCAGGAGGCGGTGGCTGTGTGCATATATGGACGGGGTTATGAGGCATGGTTATTCTCCAGACCTAGGGGACACTGCGGCCTCTGAGTGAGGTGATTAAAAGAGCCCGACTATTGAGCTCCTCCAATCAACACCCTCCTGTGCTACTTGAACGGGGCTGGCTGCCACTTCCTAAACAACACCCTCACACAAATGCTAAAATAAAAGCACGTCCCCGTTGTACAATTCCCGTCCCCAAACACGCCAGCTTGGTTAAATGTTTGTGAATACTTGCATTCCAAATGGACTCGCCATTTTCATCATGTGCTTTGGCCAATTAAACAAATCTATGTAATAGAAGGAAGAAGAAAAGGGGTGTGGGATAAACGCAGGAGCCTTTCATTTAAATGGATAAGGTTAATGTGTTATTTGTATGGTTGACATATTCAGATGGTTTAAAAGGTTAGGTGCATCTACCCAACCGCTCTTTGCACCAATCTCCTTTTCACGCTCTCACATGCAATGGTAATGAGAGGTCACTGTGCACAATGAGAGCCCTCGGGAGCCAGCTGCCCAGAAGACCAGACAGCCACTGCCATACTACAAGAAAATAAACAGGCCTTCAAAAGAGGAACAGGTCATTTCAACCCTCTCTTAACCTGCTTCCCTCTTACTCTGTCAATATCCTGCCAAGTGCTACACTCTCAGCTCGCCAGGACCACACAACACTCCACGGCCTTGTTTACTTTCGAGAACTTCAGTGTTTTCACTAAGTGCGTCCTCCTATTTTTGCTGTCTAATGGAAGTTCCATTTCAAAACGCAGACATGGCTTCTCTCCCTTCACCTGCCCTGCTATTCCCCTGTCCGGCTTAACAACATATTAGCGATCTATTTCAGAACCAGTCAGGGTCAGCAGACGACAAAGAAAAAAAAAGATGTGCGGGTAAAGAGAAAGTGCAAGCGTCAAACGCAACCAATTCTCCGAAGCGTTGGTAAAGTACGATATTTTCAGATTTCAAAACAAATTTTCCATTAACAAGAAGAGATCAAATCTGTTTTGCTGTTTGTGTGCGTGTGTGTGTGTGTGTGTGTGTGTGTTAAAATAATTCCAACATTCTTAACCATGTGATGGTACATATACTCAAGATACACCAAGTTTCAGTTATTGGTCTTTTTTTTCATTCACAAAAATGTGTTTTCAATTTCAGTTGGAGGTTTTTTGATTGTTTTCAAAAACTATAATAACCTGGGTAAGTATCGTGACCTTTGTTCCTACAATAACAATGTATTGTAAGTGTGAAACTGTTACAGATGAGACTTAAACAGCGTGTTTTTTTTTCAGCAGACCAGCGAGCATGCCTGAAAGTAACTTTAAAATGTTCCTTGTGCCTGGACCAACAGTGGCTGAGTGGTTAGGCTTGTGTGCTGCCACAATGGGGTGCCCAGTTCCTCAAGGTAAGGTGTAGCGGTACACTTATCTGACTTGTCGGTAGGCAGCGTGGGATCGGTTCCCACTCATGTGAGTATCATTTCGTTGTCTATCTGAGAATGTGCCCTGTACAAACAAACTCACTCTGAGAACTACCGTGATTAAAACAAAATGAACTTAAAATCAAATGAAGTATCATGACAAATCCAAAACTTTAATAGCCCTCTCTAGCTCTCATCCAAAAACAAATGGTGCTTTTGGAACTACAAAGTCCAAAATTTGGTTGATCCAATATTTTGCAATACTTCATTTCAGGCTGGTTGACCAAATGCCCTTTTCCAGCTACTCCCACGGGACTGCTCGATTCACTTTGGTTTGCGTTGGTTGCGGTTTTCCACTTGCATGTCGTATTGAATGCGAAGTTTGAGATCAAGATATGCTCATAAACAACAACGATGGAGGCGAAGCAGGGTCTCCTGTCTCGGCATGAGGCAAGGAAACAGAGATTATTTAAGAGAACAATAAAGGCAGCAAAACAAAAAAAAGAAGTGGAAAATGTAAAATTTACTTCAGAGTCAAGTGCTAAGCGAGGTCGGGGCAAGAAAGATTTTTTTTCTGCTGGCCTAAACAGAATTGTAAGTGCTCAAAAACAATAGTGGTTGATGAAGGCCAGGGCTGAATGATTTTGAAAAAGAATCTAAAAGCAATTTTGATTGTGCCTCAACTTTGTCATTGTAATTGAATATGCAATTATCATTTTTGAAATTGTCATGGTCCTCTTCCCATGTTTTTTTTTAACAAACGTGAGCAATATATTAATCTGTATTACAATACAATGCAATACAATACAATACGTGCTGATTTATATAGCGCTTTCAGAACAGCGGCAGCTGTAACAATAATCAATATCAGAATCAGAATCATCTTTATTGGCCAAGTATGTAGAACACACAAGGAATTTGTCTCCGGTATAACACGCTGCATTAGTATTATCGTAAACAAGGACATGACAAATAGGTATGCAAGGACATTTCGTAATGTAAGTAAACCGTAGTGCGGTGGTACCACCCAGTGGCAACTGTGAGGCAATGTGCAAAGTCTCAAGCAGAGCTAAAGTGAACAGTGGTAGAATACAATACAATGACAGTTTGTACAGTTGGTGCAGAAAATCATTTAACAATATCATTTATAGGTTAGGCTAATCCTGAAATAAAGGCAAATTAATCATGAACTAATATGAAAGACGTGCATTTATATACTGTACTCCAGTTTGAGTTGTTAACTTCCTAAACACTTTGAACTGGAGTCTTTTAAGCGTTTACTATGGCACCCTTTCAAAATTCTATCAAGGAAATGTGCTATAAATATAAGTGCGCTTACAATAATAATGCAAACAAATCTGCGGTGTTATCACTTAAACTATTCATGTGAATTGGACTTCTTAATGGCGCTGAATCGATCGATCGATCTAATCGATCTAAACATTATATAAATTAATCCAATACATACATATATACAGTACATATATACATCCATCCATTTTCTGAATCGCTTGATCCTCACTAGGGTCGCGGGGGCTGCTGGAGCCTATCCCAGCCGTCTTCGGGCAGTAGGCACCCTGAATCGGTTGCCAGCCAATCGCAGGGCACACAGAGACAAACAACCATCCACACTCACATTCACACCTAGGGACAATTTTAGAGAGTTCAATCAGCCTGCCATGCATGTTTTTTGGAATGTGGGAGGAAACCGGAATATATATATATATATATATATATATATATATATATATATATATACACACACACAGGATTTTATATATATATATATATATATATAAATAAAATCCTCATCTCACCCCTCGGGTGGTGTCCGTCCCTCATTCAGCTCGGGTCCTCTACCAGAGGCCAGGAAGCTTGAGGGTTCTGTGCAGTATCCTTGCTGTTCCCAGCACTGCACATATATATATATATATATATATATATATATATATATATATATATATATATATATATATATATATATATATATATATATATATATATATATATATATATATATATATATATATATATATATATATATACATATAGGCGGCCCGGTAGTCCAGTGGTTCGCACGTCGGCTTCACAGTGCAGAGGTACCGGGTTCGATTCCAGCTCCGGCCTCCCTGTGTGGAGTTTGCATGTTCTCCCCGGGCCCGCGTGGGTTTTCTCCGGGTGCTCCGGTTTCCTCCCACATTCCAAAAACATGCGTGGCAGGCTGATTGGACGCTCTAAATTGTCCCTAGGTGTGAGTGTGAGTGCGAATGGTTGTTTGTTTCTGTGTGCCCTGCGATTGGCTGGCAACCGATTCAGGGTGTCCCCCGCCTACTGCCCGAAGACAGCTGGGATAGGCTCCAGCACCCCCCCGCGACCCTAGTGAGGATCAAGCGGCTTGGAAGATGAATGAATGAATATATACATATATATATATATATATATATATATATATATATATATGTATGTGTGTGTGTGTGTGTGTGTGTGTGTGTGTAAGCGGCTGGATAGCTCAGTTGGTAAGGCATCGGTTTGGCATACGGAAGACGGTGGTTCGAATCCCGCTTGGGGCAAAAATGAGCACATAACACCATCCAGTGTGGGTCCTTGGGCAAGATCCTTCACGCTAATGCCTACCTCATACAATGATGAGAGACAATAAAACAGTGACATGCCGGCTCAGACGTCGCCCGGCCAAACAAGGTCTGCGTCAGGTGCTGGGGAACCACCTGCATGCAGAGAATGTGGGCTAAATGGTTACTTCGAAACCCAGAGTCACGGTTGACCACGAAAACAACTAGTAGCTCAGTGTTCCAACATCCACAAACGGCAACTGCTGTCACAACTTGAGATTGGTGAGGTACAACGCATGAAGTTCCATGGTGAAGGGCCCCAGGCTGCCAGATCAGAGGAGGAGGTCATACAAGAGATTGGGAGGCAAGCCCCAATGAATGCAGATGATGAGATTGGGTGGCCAGCCCCAATGAATGAAATGCTGAGCGAGGCAGCAACTGACCTGAAAGCTAAGATCATGGCGAGAATGAAAGCTGGGCAACCTAGAAACCGATTACAACGGCTATGTGAAGTACCATCTGAGAGTCTCATAGAAAGTGTGAATGCAGCACTGAGGACGATCCCTACCGTAACGATCACAGAAACCAATGAGCTGATATACGCTTCAGCATCAGTGATCCTGGAGACTCTGGGCTATAAGAGCAACCATGAGATACGTTACCCACGTTACCCACCATGGAAAAGACGGTTGGAGGCTAAGATCAAGGCGGCCCGGAAAGATGTGAGTCAATTGACGGAGGCCCAGAGAGGTGTGATGAAAAGGCCGATACCCGAGAAGTACATCCAGATGACCATACCTGAAGCACTCGAAACTGCCAAACAAAGGCTCCAAGCCTTGACCAGCCGCCTAAAGCGGTACACGAAAGAGAATGAGGCCAGACGAATAAACAGGCTGTTCGCAACGCAACCTGCGAAAGTGTACGCTCAGTGGCAGGGTCCTAACAACAGAGCTGACCCACCAAGACTGGAAACTGAAAGGTACTGGAAAGGCATATGGGAGAAGGAGGTTGCACATAACAGCAGTGCACAATGGCTGGTGACCCTGAGAGAGGAGCACAGCAACCTCCCTGAACAGAACCCAGTTACCATAACAGTGGCAGACATACAGGAAAGAGTCTCAGATATGAAGAACTGGAAAGCACCAGGCCCGGACATGGTCCACACCTACTGGCTAAAGAAAATCACAGCACTCCATGAGCGCCTAGCAGTACAAATGAACCAGCTGCCGAGGGATGGGACTCACCCAGAATGGCTAACCGAAGGGCGAACGATCCTGATCATCCAACTATCGGCCAATAACCTGTCTCTCCACAACATGGAAGCTCATGTCAGGCATCATTGCGGCTAAGATAAGTGGACACATGGATCAATATATATATATATATATATATATATATATATATATATATTATATATATATATATAAGTCAACAACAGATCAAAATGAATCTGTGATTTTTTTTAATTGCAGCCTGAGTGATTTGAATATTGCATTCTACTACTCTGTCAATTTGAATTCCATTTATTGTTCAGCCCTAATCAAGTCCCAAATGAAAGCAATGGCAAACCTGCTCGACCACTGAGGAATCTTCAGTGCATCAAAAGTGAATGGCGCAAAGCTGAGTAGATGGAAAAAGGTCAAAAGAGGCACAAAAAAAAAAATATCTGCCAGTGGGTGTGTCGCTGTTGGTTTGCCGCTGTGAGTGAACCGAGTTGTCAGGCTCTGCTTTGGACAAAGTATTGGACAAACACAAACAAACGAGGCAACGGCCACTGTGACTCAGTGTTCTAATGAAGCAGCGTATTGACTTGCTTGCTTGCTTTCTCTTTTTCCATCGCTTCCTCCACGTCTCTCTCTCTCACACACGCACGCACGCACACACACATACACACACACACACACACACACACACACACACACACACACACAGACACATTCCTCCCTGCTTGCTTGCTCCCTCTGTCTGCTATGTTTGTATGGATCCCAGCTGCCACTCGGAATACCAATTACACAGGCCTGGGAGTGGGGGGAAGGAAAAGGGATGGGAGGAAATGAACAGGGGAGGAAGAGAGGTAGATTATTTTTTTAGGGGGGGATTGGCGGTCTTGCCCATGCTTGGTGCGATGGATGAGCAAAAGTGAGGAAGAAAAAGGGAGTGAATCTGTGGCTCCTTAACCCATGGCGACAAATCAAAAAGTGGCTCCATGTGAGACATCTCATATCCCTGATGCGGTGACACGCTTACAGCTGTCACAAGAAGAGGGAAAATCAAAGGGGACCTTTCTTTGGTCCGCACGAAGTGGGCTGGGGGGTGATGGGGTCTGTCAAGTCCGTTGCAGGTGACATTCTCCGCAAGGTTCTCTGCGATGAAGCCCCTTCCAAGAACAGTGAGTTTGACAATGGCATATGGATGGCGGCGAGGCCCACTGAAACTTCCCTCGCTAAGCGCAGCAATGACAACTGTAATGAACATGCTCGCATTCTGCGCAATCACACTAATTTGAGAAATTTTCTGCACAAAGAGGTAATTAGGCAGACTAATTAGACTAAGACTTTGCCGCTCGAAGTAGTTCAACTCAGCCGCCTACCTGCCGATGACTAAAATAGGATGCTGTCAAGCCTCTCAGTTTGCGAGATGTTTGTTTGGGAACCATAACTCCCAAGGGACAACGTAACATAATCACTCCCGAAGGACAGAGCCACTGCAACCTTATAATCACAGCCAGATTTCACAGCCTAAAAGGTCTTGATCAAGCCCAGAATGGCCTCCTATTTCCACAAAGTGGGAACAAAGTGATCCGCACATGCTGCTAAGACACGTTCAAAAATCACACAAAGGTACTTGACGGTGGCGCGGACGCTTAAAAATACACAGAGTTCTGGTTGAGATGTTCAAGGTGAGCTCTGAAGTGAAGTGCTGGGATTCTAATGAAGAATATGAGGAGAGCACTTGGAGAGAGTGGGAGAGGTGAGGGAGGTAGAATAGTAATTGATTTGTGATGGCAAGTCTCAGGAGGGCACAGCGACTCATCTCGGCGGATAAGGAAAGCCCATCTGTCTTCAGAGAAGAATGGAATTAATTCTTAGCCTGCTTTAAATACATTTTACAACACAACTTAAGATTCACATTTGCTTAAGCCCACAGAGATGAGTCCAAGGATCCTTTTTACACTTTGTTTCTTTCTCAGAAAAGAGATTTTAGGCAAACATATGAAGATACCCAGCTCCCAGAGGAGGTAATAGTGCAAGAGCGGGAATCAGTCAATAAGTGCACAAAGTCACCAAATTGTCCTGTTCTTCCCTGGAGATGCTCTGTAAGGCCTGACATTGCAGCCAAGTTAACTTGTTGCTCATTTCTGGGTCATGTTGCCTTCACTTTTATCTCCAGCAAGTGATAAGAATGATCCAGCTGCTGGAGGTTTGACCACTGTATTGGTCATTGAAAAATATTCCAAAGTGCCTTCTTTTCTATTCTATAGATCAGGGGTAACTAACCTTATGGAAGCTGAGAGTTGCTTCTTTGTACTGATTAATGGAGAAAGGCCAGTTGAATACACGCTTCTGAAATCACAAATTTGCTCAAATGACATTTAATAATATCCTTATGTTATTTTTAAAGGGGGAAGTCAACTAATACGTTTTTTTTGTTGTTGTTGTTGTTGTTGTTGTTTTTTTTACAAAATAGGTTCCATGCGACCTCTCCAGTCAAAACAATGGTACAGGTATTCTGATTGATATTGCATTTGTGACAGATGAATTAAGCAGCAAAATCCACCCGTTTTTGTCCGTCTCAGGCTTTTGTACCACTACCCCATCAAAAAAAAAAAAAACATCCTGTCCGAATATAATTACATTTTGAAGAAACCTTGCCAAGGAGAAACAACCAATCAGAGACAGAAGGCGTGGCTGTGTCAATATTTTGGCATGCCCGTGTGCTGGCCTATCACCTTGTGCTTTAGGAGCTTTGCTGGAACAATGGCGGAGTATCCACCTTAAGAAAATGGGGGGAAAAAAATGCAAAAATCTGAAAAAGTGAGTATAACACTAGCAAACAGAAGCACAGCGGAATGAAAATTTCTGCTAAACAGCTACGTTTATCAACACTTTTTGAGTTTAAATTGGATGCACATTCCAAAAATCAAGCATCTAACAGATCAATTTAGTGTTATTGTAACATTAGTACAAATAAGTCATGCTGCCAAGGCCATGCCAACGTCAACTTGATCACAGCGATAATACTAGCTTAGTATTGCGAGCACTGCTATTTTGTGTGAAGGTGGAAATTGATGTCTGTAACTAGTGCAACTTTGGACTTTCATGATTTTATAAATGGCCATGTTTGTAAAGGGAATGGCTTTAGTAAAAAAAAAAAAAACTTGAGGGAGGGAGGGAACTCACCCTTTAAGACTTGTGTCTGAATACTCATCAATGCAGTGTACGTTAACTACTTTTCTACAACCCATAATACAATATGTTATCATTGTACAAAAGTCAAATGTCCACTATCCATTATCCAGAGATGAGCTCATCCCCCCATCAAGAATGTGTGTCCCATGCTTTGTCAGACAATTTTGTTAAGAGTGAGACAGCCCGTGTCGTGGTTCGTGTTTGTGAAGATAGTGTTTGTTCCAGCTAATTCCGTGTCAGGTCATAGAACCCCGGAGGACTGCAGCACTTCTGGAATCAACAGCCAGCGCAGGATGCTCCTCTCAGCAACGGCTGGCCCGGGATTGCACAATGCACATATAGAGATACCTTTGCCCGCTTCTCCAGAGGCCTCATCACTGGAGCCAAAATACTGCAGTGGCATGCATCTTTGATAGTGGGTTTAAAACATATTAGATCATATGGCTGTAGAATATGCATGCAGACAGAACACGAGCTTCCCGTTGTCAAAGATTTCCCCTCGGTGGGATTACTTACATAAATAAACCATAAACAAATCACAAATAAAGAACATGTTTGGGGGAAACGGGCGAGATGGAAAAGCATTGTCTCCCCACCTCTGAGACAAAAGCCAAAGAAGCAGTTTATACAAAGCATCATTTGAATTGAAAAAGGAAAATAGCTCTTGTTGTGATGAAGCCAAAGTATTTAGCCAAGCAGAACGGAAACATTGTCCCGAAGCAGTGACTGCAAGTGCAACAAAGATACACCTGCTGAAAAGGATGGGAAGGGCTGATAGGCAACGTCTTGCTCTATTTATGACAATAATCTGAGTGTGTAATCTGAGGATATGGAACGATTTATTTATTTGTTTGAAATAAACTGATACTTTATGGATTTTGTCAACTGAAATAATGATATAAGGCAGTAACTCACAAAGTTTTGTGCGTGTCGTGACACGGGAAAGCAACACCGCTGAGGTGCAGAATCGTTTCATTGAATCTTTTAAGATGAGCTTTCATTTTTATTTAACTTTGATGTGTGGTACACATACAAATGAATCGTCAATCTTTAAGCATATTTTCTTATTTCTTTACTTTCCTATAATGAAGTGCGATGGCAATGTTCAAACTTTGCATCATGGTACAGTGGCTTCCAATATTAAATTGATTGTTTCTGATGAACGGTTGGGCTTGCCACTTCGCTGGCCATGATGATGGTACTGAGTGGGCTAAATATTTTTATGGGTGGTGGTCGGTGTTCAAAGTTAGAGAACGACTGACCTAAATGAACAATTGTAAATATGATTAAGCATGGCATGAGGTTCTCTCGATTGGTTCACAAAACATGAACACTCACGTTTCATTCTCATTATATGAGATATGATCATACTAAGAAGGTTGTTGTTGGTAGTAGCAGCAGCAAGAGCAGCATTAGTAGTAGTGGTAGCATGAACGGTTGAAGAGAAGATAACTCATGATGAAGACGCAGATCAAAAGAATTAATAAAACACAGCAATGTGTTGTTGTTTTTTTAATCACTGAATCACTTGGGCATCTGATTCGGATGCCTCCTGAGCGCCTCCCCGGTGAGGTGTTCCGGTCATGTCCCACCGGGAGGAGACCCCGAGGAAGACCCAGGACACGCTGGAGAGACTATGTCACCCAGCTTGCCTGGGAACGACTCGGGATCCCCCGGGGAGAGCTGGAAGAAGTAGCTAGGGAGAGGGAAGTCTGGGCTTCCCTGCTAGAGCTGTTGCCCCCGCGACCCGGCCCCGGATAAGCGGTAGATAATGGATGGATGGATGGATGAATCACTTCAAATCAAAAACGTTTAATTTGTTGTTGTTTTGCTACAACTGTGCTACAACATTTATGAATGTTAAAATGTTCTTCTTGGAACGGTTTAAAAAAATGAATAAACAAAAAATGTCATTATGGCAAGAAACTGTTTCATTGTGTGTGTTCCAACTACAGAGGGATCACACTCCTCAGCCTCCCTGGTAAGGTCTATTCAGGGGTGCTGGAGAGGAGGGTCCGTCAGGAAGTTGAGCCTCAGATTGAGGAGGAGCAGTGTAGTTTTCGTCCCGGCCGTGGAACAGTGGACCAGCTCTACACCCTTAGCAGGGTCCTTGAGGGTATGTGGGAATTCGCCCAACCAGTCTACATGTGTTTTGTGGACTTGGAGAAGGCGTTTGACCGTGTCCCTCGGGGAGTTCTGTGGGGAGTGCTTTGTGGGTATGGGGTACCGAACCCCCTGATACGGGCTGTTCGGTCACTATACCACCGATGTCAGAGTTTGGTTCGCATTGCCGGCAGTAAGTCGGAATCGTTTCCAGTGGAGGTAGGACTCCGCCAAGGCTGCCCTTTGTCGCCGATTCTGTTCATAACCTTTATGGACAGAATTTCTAGGCGCAGCCGAAGCGTTGAGGGGGTCCGTTTTGGGGGCCTCAGTATTGCATCCCTGCTTTTTGCAGATGATGTGGTGCTGTTGGCTCCTTCAAACGGGGCTCTCCAACTCTCACTGGAGCGTTTCGCAGCCGAGTGTGAAGCGGTTGGGATGAAAATCAGCACCTCCAAATCTGAAACCATGGTCCTCAGTCGGAAAAGGGTGGAGTGCCCCCTCCGGGTCGGGGAGGAGATCTTACCCCAAGTGGAGGAGTTCAAGTATCTTGGGGTCTTGTTCACGAGTGGGGGTAGGAGGCAGCGGGAGATCGACAGGCGGATCGGTGCAGCGTCTGCTGTGATGCGGACGTTGTATCGGTCTGTCGTGGTGAAGAAGGAGCTGAGCCAAAAGGCGAAGCTCTCAATTTACCGGTCGATCGACGTCCCAACCCTCACCTATGGTCACGAGCTATGGGTCGTGACCGAAAGAACGAGATCCCGGATACAAGCGGCTGAAATGAGTTTTCTGCGCAGGGTGTCCGGGCTCTCCCTTGGAGATAAGGTGAGAAGCTCAGTCATCCGGGAGGGGCTCAGAGTCGAGCCGCTTCTCCTCCACATCGAGAGGAGCCAGATGAGGTGGCTTGGGCATCTGATTCGGATGCCTCCTGCGCGCCTCCCCGGTGAGGTGTTCCGGTCATGTCCCACCGGGAGGAGACCCCGAGGAAGACCCAGGACACGCTGGAGAGACTATGTCACCCAGCTTGCCTGGGAACGACTCGGGATCCCCCGGGGAGAGCTGGAAGAAGTAGCTAGGGAGAGGGAAGTCTGGGCTTCCCTGCTAAAGCTGTTGCCCCCGCGACCCGGCCCCGGATAAGCGGTAGATGATGGATGGATGGATGGATGGACACTCACATCTTTGAAATCAAAACGATTTTGCAATTCAAATCGGTTTTCTTAGCACCCCTTCATTTCGTCTGTTGGAATCACTCTGAAATTATCTTATTTAGTAATTATGGAAGTGGATATCACTCTTTGAGGACATAAAAAAAGGCCGGTAAAATATACTTTCAAATGTGTCATAGAGTCGTAATATGGAGAAGGTCAAGTGTCAATGCCACAATGATGAACGTAGTTCTGTAATCCAACCTCTAGAATCTTAATGGCATTTGCATGAACCAGGACGTCGCCTTGGAGTTCAGGGCTCACTCCTTAAGACCTTCTATGACTCTGTGGTCGCCTCAGCCATTCATGATGGCGTACTCTGCTGGTCAGGCAGCATCTCAGCCCGGGACAAAGAGAGACTGGACCGACTGGTCAGGAGGGCCAGCTCTGTCCGAGGCTGCCCCCTGGACACTCTGGAGGAGGTGGGCAACAGGAGGATGCTAGCTAAGCTAACAGCTCTGATGGACAGACCCTCCCACCCCCTCCAGGCCACCCTGACAGAACTAGGCAGCTCTTTCAGCCAGAGACTGATACACCCACGCTGCAAGAAGGAGAGGTACCGCCGCTCATTCCTGCCAAATATTGAATAGACGGTCCTGAAAACCTGGACTCACCGCCACTCACCCATTTTTAATATGCTTATATTTATATTTTACATTTTAAGATTTATATGTATTTATATAGTTTTTGTCTTCTAATTTCTCCCTTTCATAATTTCGCTGCTGTAAATTGGGAATTTCTCAATTATGAGAAAAATAAAGGGTTTCTTATCGTATAATTTGCTTTGGCGAGCCACATCGATGGATCTGGCCCAGAGGCGTTGGGTTTGACACCTGTGGATTCGGTCATGCCAGCTGTGCTGAAAGAATAAATGTGTATATGAGGATGAGATGTCAGTGCATTAAATGTTCACTTCGCAGGAGAACCGTTTCAAACGTGCTCTGCCATTTTTGTTTTGGCGGAGATGTACAAAGGCACGCTTAGACTGAACATACAGTCAAACACATAAGAGCAGATTCATAGGCAACCGTTTTCAGTGATTAGACAGACGTCGATGTTGTCGTTTTCATAAAATCCACTACAAAATTGTAAACGAGCAGCCAAACTAGATAACCAGTTAAAAAAATCATATTTATATATATATTGCGCGTCGTCCTGCCCGCGGTCTGTCCTTCTGTCTGTCCCTTTTCAAAACGTACCTACTTCACCGCGCCGCCACTGCGCCGCTCAGGCAGTGGCTCACTACGATCGCGCGGGCATCTTAGCGAAAAAATGTTGTCTACCCACAAGCATTGCAATGAAATTGTTAGTTATTTAGTAGAGCTAAACATCTCTTTATTTTCGCGATAAGCAATGAAGATGAACAAAAAGTTGAACCAAGCAACAACACTTTTGTGGGCCGAAGGCCCACCTTACCAGCCTTCCGCAGGAACTAGCTGATGAGCCGCCCGGAGGGCGGCGAACCACCACCTTACCAGCCTTCCGCAGGAACTAGCTGATGAGCCGCCCGGAGGGCGGCGAACCAGCTGGTATATATATATTAGAGCTGTCAGTTTAGCGCGTATTTATTGGCATTAATTTAAATGAATTTTAACGGGATTAAATTTTTTCTCGCGAGATTAACGCGGCACACGTCACAAGCGGATGTTACGTTGCTCTATAAACACACCAGAACAAAACAACAAGCGCGCTGCAGAAGTCCACGCCCATGTCTGTTTTGCCAGCCATAGCAAGCGCAAGACACCGAAAACGGATACTTAAAGAGTTTATGAATGGAAAGTTTACTTTTAAAAAGTTGCCAGATTGCTCCACTGACAAGATCAAAGTTACCTGTTCTTCTCTCTCTGTGTATCATACAGGTATACGATGTATGCCACTGACGCGATTGTTACTTGTTTGGAACTATTTTGTGTGGAAGGTTACAGCGTTCCGTGTCCATATATATAGAGCGGGTGGAGCTTCTCTGTGTTCGTCTGACAGTGACGGTGCGCAGAGGCGGTGACATGACAACGAAAGTTCAGCGGTGCAGTGGTAGCGACCGAGCGAAAATAAAACGTCTCCAGTGTTGTCTTCGAACCAAGTGTAGTCATCCGAAAGGAGGTAGACACAAAAACCGTAGAGAGACTTCCGCGCAAGAAGTACCAACATAATCAACATAGCGTGACTTTGTTAGGGTGAATACAGCGGCACATAACGAACACTGGTGTCCGGGGTCTCGTTATTTTCCAACAAACATACAGACACAGACTGCTTTGTTCAAAGCAAACTTGAGAAAAACGAAGTATGCAACCATGGTTTAAATCCACTATAGGCTGAGTACTAGTTTACCTTAGATGTGCACTTTATCATGTTATATTGCTCTGTTTTGATTTCATTAAAAAGCTGTTAAAGCAGCTGTTGTGTGACAATGAATGAAATGCTGAGCGAGGCAGCAACTGACCTGAAAGCTAAGATCATGGCGAGAATGAAAGCTGGGCAACCTAGAAACCGATTACAACGGCTATGTGAAGTACCATCTGAAAGTCTCATAGAAAGTGTGAGGGACCAGTTACCATAACAGTGGCAGACATACAGGAAAGAGTCTCAGATATGAAGAACTGGACAGCACCAGGCCCGGACATGGTCCACACCTACAGGCTAAAGAAACTCACAGCACTCCATGAGCGCCTAGCAGTACAAATGAACCAGCTGCTGAGGGATGGGACTCACCCAGAATGGCTAACCGAAGGGCGAACGATCCTGATCATGAAGGATACCTCGAAGGGTGCAGCCCCATCCAACTATCGGCCAATAACCTGTCTCTCCACAACATGGAAGCTCATGTCAGGCATCATTGCGGCTAAGATAAGTGGACACATGGATCAATACATGAGCGAAGCACAGAAGGGCATTGGTAGAGATACCAGAGGAGCCAAACATCAGCTCCTGGTTGACAGAACAATCGCACAAGACTGCAGGTCCCGACGTAATAACCTGTGCACAGCTTGGATTTATTACAAGAAAGCCTATGACTCGATGCCACATACATGGATCACTCAGGTGAACAGGACCCTAAGAGCTTTCGTTGCAAACTCGATGAGGATGTGGAAAACCACACTTGAAGCCAATGGCAAGCCACTTACCCAAGTGTCCATCAAATGTGGCATATACCAAGGTGATGCACTCTCCCCACTGCTCATCTGCATAGGACTGAACCCCCTAAGCCAAGTAATCACCAAGACAGGCTATGGATACCGCCTCAGAAATGGAGCTAGAATCAGTCACCTCCTCTACATGGATGACATAAAGCTGTATGCTAAGAGCGAAAGGGACATAGACTCCCTAATCCACACAACCAGGATCTACAGCAGCGACATCGGGATGTCATTCGGGCTTGAGAAATGTAGTCGGATGGTGACTAAGAGAGGAAAGGTAGTCCGCACTGAAGGGGTCTCACTCCCTGAAGGAACAATAGCAGACATTGAGGCCAGCTACAAGTACCTTGGTATACCACAAGCCAATGGCAACCTCGAACTGGCAACAAGGAAAGCGGCTACGGCCAAATACCTCCAGCGAGTGAGGCAAGTCCTAAGAAGCCAGCTCAATGGCAAGAATAAGACCCGGGCAATAAACAGCTATGCCCTGCCAGTGATCAGATACCCTGCAGGAATAATAAGGTGGCCAAAGGAAGAGATTCAGACCACAGACGTTATGACCCGAAAGCTCCTAACCACGCATGGAGGGTTCCATCCCAAATCCAGCACCCTGAGACTGTACGCAAGCCGAAAGGAAGGAGGCCGGGGACGAGTGAGTGTGAGAGCCACTGTCCAGGATGAAACATCCAAGCTCCATGAATACATCAAGGAGAAGGCTCCAACGGATGACGTACTCAGAGAATGTCTCAGACAATGGGGAACAGAAGATGAGGCGCTGGAAGAGGGACCATCATGGGAGGACAAGCCCCTACACGGGATGTACCACCGGACCATAACTGAAGTGGCATATCTCAAGAAGTCCTATCAGTGGCTAGAGAGGGCTGGCCTGAAGGACAGCACAGAGGCACTCATCCTGGCTGCTCAGGAGCAGGCCTTGAGCACCAGAGCCATCGAGGCCCAGATATACCACACCAGACAAGACCCAAGGTGTAGGTTGTGCAAAGAGGCACCTGAGACGATCCAACACATAACTGCAGGCTGTAAGATGCTGGCAGGGAAAGCCTACATGGAACGCCATAACCAGGTGGCTGGCATAGTCTACCGAAACATCTGTGCGGAGTATGGACTGGAAACCCCAAGGTCGAAATGGGAAACACCTCCGAAGGTGGTGGAGAATGACAGAGCGAAGATCCTGTGGGACTTCCAGATCCAGACTGACAAGATGGTAATGGCGAACCAACCAGATATCGTGATCATAGATAAAGGGCAGAGGAAAGCCGTTGTAGTGGATGTAGCGGTCCCAAGTGATGGAAACATCAGGAAGAAGGAACATGAGAAACTCGAGAAATACCAAGGGCTCAGAGAGGAGCTGGAGAGAGCCTGGAAGGTAAAGGTGACAGTCGTGCCTGTGGTGGTCGGAGCACTCGGGGCAGTGACCCCCAAACTAGATGAGTGGTTGCAACAGATCCCAGGAACAACATCGGACATCTCAGTCCAGAAATGTGCAGTGCTGGGAACAGCAAGGATACTGCGCAGAACCCTCAAGCTTCGTGGCCTCTGGTAGAGGACCCGAGCTGAATGAGGGACGGACACCACCCGAGGGGTGAGATGAGGATTTTATTTTATATATATATATATATATATATATATATATATATATATATATATATATATATATATATATATGTGAAGAGTGGTGGTCTACTGGAACCATTTCCACTGAAGTACGGACGTTGTTCATCCATCCGTTCATTTTCTGAACCACTTTATCCTCACAAAGGTCGCGAGCGTGCTGGAGCCGATCCCAGCTGTCTACGGACAGTATGCGGGGTGCAAGATGAACTGGTTGCCAGCCAATCGCAGGGCACACGGAGACGATCAACCATCCGCGCTCATACTCACACCCAGGGACAATAAATATAGTATTCATTTAACCGACCGTGCAGGTTTATGTAAGTACCCAAAGCAAACCCATGAAGGCACGGTGACAACATGCAAAAGGTAAATGGACTGTCACTTCTGATAGCGCTTCTATACCTTTGGAATTCAAAGCACTTCACATCTCGCATGCAAACTCAACACAGGAATGCCAGAGCCCGGAATCAAACCCACGATGTTTACACTGTGAGTCGGACATGCAAATCACTTTTTGGGACATTGTCTTAAACATAAATAGTCAAGTCAAGTCAAGTCAACAGTATTTATAGAGCACTTTCAAACAGCCATCGCTGCATACAAAGTGCTGTAAATGGAGCGATTTAACATATACAATAAACAGTAAGACGAATCAGTAATAAGTAATAAGTAATAAGGCAGTAGAAAGCACCAAGCAGTAAAATCAAGAGCAAATCTAAGTCATGCTGAGTCAAACAAAAACAGAATACAAGGATTTTTAAATCATGTTGAACATACACAACAAAGACAAGATATTTAATGACGAATTCTAAGTGAATGATTATTCGCTGTCATTATTATAAAAAATATGTCTCAAAATTATTTTTTAAAATGATATATATTAAAAATAATACAAATTATAAAATTATAATTTATAATTACAATTATAAAATAATCAAAATAAATGGGAATTTCTCCATTGTGAGACAAATAAAGCTTTTCTTATCTTAAAAACGAAGTTGATGAGTGTGAACATGAAAAAAAGTGTCTTTGTAGTGTATTCAATTAGAATTGAGATGAAACATGATTTGCAAATCATGTTATTCTGTTTTTGTTGACGTCTGTTTTACACAATGACCAAGGAATACCTTCCTTGGAATTGGGTTTGTATTATATTGGAGTACAAACTGTCGAGCAACAAATGTCACTGAAAGATAAAGTACTTTGGGTTGCACAAGATTAACATGTGTTGAACTGATACCATTGGTTTGTTTTTGAGAAAAAAATTACATTGATTTACTGCATTTTAATGTGGAACCGCTGCACGTCCATGTGTTCCAATTAAGTAAAATCAAAGGATCTTTTGTTTCAGTTGACACAAACAGTACAACAATAGTCACGGACATACATTCTTTATCCACTGTGAAGAATGACGAATAATACTGCAGCTCATTGAGGAGTTTTGATCTGTTGCTATATCCCACTGGTTCTTAACCTGGGTTCGATAGAACACTAGGGGTTCAGTGTATCGGTCTCAGGGGTTCGACAGAGCTTCTGCCATGGAGGTTAAGACACACCCGACTCAACATGTCAATTAGTTATGACATGCCCACTTGGCCATCACTGGCTCCAGATGATCACGACATCATTGCTGCGGGAACTTTAGTTCACTCAGTAGTCACCGTGTGACTGTCATGGTAGTACGTCATTTAATTAAAAAAAAACTAGACTTAGTGTGTTTTTTTAATGTCTTGAACTTGTAAAAAAAAAAAAAAAAAAATTTTTTTTCACTAATGAAGGGTTCGGCGAACGTGCATATGGTTGGTCGGTACCTCTAACAAGGTTAAGAACCACTGCTATATCCATTGTTGTTTTTGGTGGGGAGGCTGGAACACATGAATGGTATTTCCACTGACTGACAGAGCAAATTAAACTTGCATCTCAGGGCACCAATGTTGCTGCGAGTATATTGGGAATCAGAAAATGGATACTTATGCTCAATTCAACATAACTCACTGTGGCAATCCCAGACAAACACGCAGCTGTACATACTAGATGTCACTGTGCACACATCAGACTCTCATCCAGAATGCATGTGGAATGAGAAATCCTAATTATTATTTCCATTGTGTCACGCTCCTGTGACAAGGACCACTTGCTGGCAATGATTATAATTATTAGCCTTAGCAGAATAGTTGTCTTGCTGTCGTGTCATCAGCGGCAACATCCCACAGATCGGATCAAATCCATCTTGAAAATCCACGCTTGCCCTTCAGTTTTGGTTATTCCAGGACATTTCTCATTTAATTCAGATAATGTTTTGCCTCTGCCGTTGTATGGGAGATGCAAAGGGAAAGCACTATTGGCCAGACTGGCTGCATGTAACGGGCGGGCTCTTACAGGCTTTTTTTCCCCATGTTTTTCTTTGACAACAACTATGAAGAAAAAGCTTTTCACATCAATTATCCCAATTGTTTGTTTCGAGCATGAGTGGCGCTGCAGTCTTTCCTAAATGAAAACAGCAGCATGGCTAAACGAATTACAGCAAATCTTTGAATGCTGCATCGCAATAAATATTAATCAAGGTTCATCTGGCGTATGATCCGGTCTGCATTTTTGAATGCAGATTCACAACATTCTTTGGAGAAGCAAACAAGGCTGTCTGGAAATGCTGGTTATTACGTACAGCAGCTTTTTTTCTGAGGCATTGGTGCCTTGTTAAGTGGTGAACAGACAAAACAACATTTCGAAAAAAAAAATAAAATAAAAGAGAACGAGCAAAGGAGTTTCTCTCCCATTAGAATCACTACCGTCTATCGCACCAGTTTGTTTGTTCCTGACGCACGACCGCCCCCACCCCTCCCCAACCAGCCTTTATTTCTATTCCTCGTGTCTCTGTACTCTCTCGGTCCATCTTTTCCTCTCATCTTCCCACCATCCCGCCATTCCTGTGCAGCTCCTATTTATTCCTCTCTCCTGGTGCATGCACCTCTGATTTCCTCCTCATCAACCCCTCGCCCTCCTCCCCTTCTAGCCGCCAAATTAAAGATAAGGCTAATGAAGATGGCATATTATTCCGCTATCCCCGCAGTATACATGTCCGGCATATAACACCTCCGGCTTCAACAGGAGGAATTTTAAATAAACAAACAAACAAACAAATACATAAATAAATAAATAAAGAACAAGCTCAAATTAGACAAGGGGCGATGAATCTATTAGTATTATATGAGGGGAAAAAACAGGGCTGTTATTGCCACTGTGTGTGCCATTACAAAGAGAACAATACAAGGGAGCACACTGCGAAACCAATTAAAATCCAGCCCCGTCACATAGCTTCCTCCCTCCCGAGTCATGTTGCGAATATGATGCTTTCACACCATTCACGTTGGTGCACCTGTGTCCGCCGCATTAAAATCTTCGATCCTGCAGGATCCCTCTCAAATTTCCCAGGATCACATCTCACTGTCTGCTTCAAGAGTCGCAGGAGGGGTGTGGGGGGGTGGGGGGGGGGGCGTGCCCAGCATTGGGCGGTGGAGGGAGAGGGTTCACATAATCTTAATAAAATTAATCTGCAATATGAGGGTCTGACGTGGAAGCAGAAAATGAGGTATGAACGTCAAGTCTGCGTGCGCTTGGTCCCAGTGGCCACCAGCCCACATACTGAGCTCAAGTAGGCGATGCGGAAAGTGGTTTAGACTCCGCATTAATTGGACTTGTGTGCGTTGATGTCAGAAATCCGAATGCATTACTTGGACTAGCCGTGCTCAAGTAATTCATCAACAAAAACATGACACGCAACTTTTGTCACGCTCTTTTTCTGACATCAAAGGGCCTCTATGTTGAGGAGCAGGAGGGCCACCTCTGTGTATGCGTATTTTTCACACTCTAAACCTTCATCTCATTAACTCTGTTGATCTGTTTTCTTGTGTTATGTGGGTTTTCATTTGTGGATCATAACTTTCCTAATGGGATTAATAAAGTATTGTACACAAAACAAATAACTAAATAGAGTGGGGCTGGGTAATTTGTCCAAATGTGCGATTTATATTTTCGGGCTTGAAATCGAAGAACTATGATGAATATTCCGAACGCTGTTGTGAGTGTGCGTGTGTATGCACCGTTTTACTTGTTACATGTATGTTATTCTGCCTTCCCTTAGTATGCTTTAAGCATGCTAATATCACTCCAGTTGGAGTCGAATATAAAACTAAACACACAACAAAAATAAATAAACCCGGCGCCAATGCTCGCAGTCAATGGGAAATCCTATTCATGGGTTCTTAGAAAATACACTGCAAGAGAGTATAAGTCCGTGATCCTTTACATGACCATTGAATGAATAGTTAATGTAACTATCAACAATACTGCTTTGGGGTAGCATCTAATACAATTGAGAATTTAAAATGCACTGGTGTTGGAGCAACTTTGCACGTTTCACTACATTTCAGTGCACACAAAAAAAACTGTTAATTATTATGATGTATTATTTTTTTATTAACAGGTTAAAAAATATCTTCCATCCATCCATTTTTTAATCTGCTTATCCTCACAAGGCTCGCAGGCATGCTGGAACCTATACCAGCTGTCTTTGAGCAGTAGGCAGTGGGCATGTGAAATATCAACAGTTGCCATCGGTTCGCTTTTTAATAAACAACCCGACAACAAATAGGACACATTCAAACCACAGTTGCTCACGCTCACACAGCCAGTCATCCGTCCATAAGAAGAGTGCAGTTGCTTAAATTTAACTTGTAGATAGCCTCGGAGTCACGGGTGAGTCACGGGTGTCCCGGAGCCGAACCCAGCTGTCTTCGGGCAGGAGGTGGGGTACACCCTGAACTGGTTGCCAGCCAATCTCAGGGCACACACAGACATACAACAACCATTCACACTCACAATCACACCATGGGACAATTTAGGGTGTTAACCTTTTGGAATGTGGGAGGAAACTGGAGTACCCTGAGAAAACCCACGCAGGCGCGGGTAGAACAACAAACTCCACACAGAGTGGCTGGGGCCGAAATCGAACGCGTGACCTCGGTACTTTTAAACTCACGTGGTAGCCAGTCGACCACCGTGCCGCCAATCACAGCAACATAAATGGATAAATTGGACACACCCTGTCATTGTGAGCACTTGTCTTAGAAACGCACATCTAAGTTTACGACCACACTGAAAACGAAAATCAAAACATCACAAAATGCTCAGAGAAGTTGATCCTGTCAAACAGATGGCCGAAAATATGCCTTTTGAACCTAACGGAGATGAGTCAGTCAGCCAAACCAATCAGTTTGCAATGTTTAGAATGTGTAATGCCTCTCACACATCTCACTTGTTAACATCTGTAATCGTTTCACAAGTGCGAGATAGGGACATGCAACAGGCCGTAACGTTTGGTGTGTCCGCCTCGTCTCTCAAATTTGAAAAAAAAAAAGAAGCCACAGAAAGAAGCAAAACAAGCACTCATAGGTAATCCACTGATGTTTTCTGCAACTGTTATCTGAACAACCTCAGGGAAATTGCATTTCATACATTTTCGTAGAGATATAAATTGAAAAAAAATTCTGATTGGGCGTTTCAGACCTACAGTGTAAATCCAACCTTTGTCAGAATACAAAAAAAAAAAAAAAAGCATGATATACTGTGTGGTGATAAGCATGCCTGCCTCACAATTTTGCCTTTGGGTTGTGAATCTCATCTTTGTAATGCTCTCTTTGGATGAATGATGGAATGCCCAGCGAGACCTAGCGTCAAATCAAATGTGAAATCCAGGGGCCGGGGGGTTTTCGCGCTGAACGTACCTCAATACTGTATAAATAAAAATATATAATGAAGCTGTTCTTTTTTTTAATTGTGGGCTTTATGATTTGAAAATGGAATTCTACTACTTTGAGTCATCAAAAGAATTTGCTGATTTTTTAAAGACCCATTTTGCAACGTTGCCCCCTTTTAGATCGCTTTTGTTTCATTTAACTGTCCCACTTATCTCCACACATATTTTCCAAGTTGAAAAGTGCATGCGCAGGGATGTATGTTTTGGTGCCCGCCATTAGAGTGAATGTATTTCCACAACTGGAGGGGCGGGGATAGAGATGACTGCAAAAAAAAAAAAAAAAAAAAAAAAAAGAGCTCAACAGCGCCTCGGTCCCCCGAGGACACGCTGCAGCTCTCACTGTGCTTGCGGCTATGAAAAGCAATCAGGGCTCGGCCCGCTCTCCTGTTCTTACCTCCGCCTTTAATTACAGAAAACGCAGAGAAAGACGAGAGCTGCTGGGCCGCAGCGCGACGTGTCACAACCCAAACGCAGCGGGACTGTGCATACATCGTTCCTGACCGAAACCGCCCCGATGGGATCAAGGCGCTTCTAGAGCAGAGATATCAGAACAGGAAATAAATGATTCTAGACATAAAGCTCAGCGGGACGCCTTAGAGGCAAGACAAAAGATGATTTGTCGTTTATACCATGTCCTACTCTGTAACACCTTGCAAGACCTTATTCCTGGATTTGGATTTATGGTGATAAGGATGTGTGAGGTGCAAAATATCAATAAGAGGCATGATCCCTCACTTGAGAAGAATGCCTGGCAGCGTTGATGGGGTTTAGTTGCTTCTCTATGGACTGACTAGTGCTAGCGGAAGCTCGTGCAGGCGCCCGAGGCTGGAAGGCAGGAGGAGCCACCGAGCCCCCATCAGCCCGGGGAAGATAGGAGAGATACTATGTACACAAGCTGCTGCTTTTATGGCTACAACATAACGCTTGAGCGGCATTTTAAAACACATTCCGGGCAAAGCTGCTGGCAGAAAGATGGGGCTGAATTGTGTCACTGGGCTAAAACTTCATACACATCAATTTAAAGTGAAACAAAAAAAAGAATCTAAGTAACAGGTCACAACCAGAGCAAAGTAAAAGACACGAATCCAAATTCTTCTGGGGGTGCTGTCACACAAGCCCATTTTTGATCCATTTTAATGAAAAACTACTTGGTGCAGTCTCTTTGCTCAGGTGTCAGCGCCATAATCCACACGTGACGAAGAAAAAAAATTGTCCCCGAAGCGCCATAATAATGGCTGGAACTACAGCAAGTGTGTAAACAGATGACACTACTGCTTTTACACTGCGTCGTACTGACTTGGACTTGGCTCAGTTCTACTCGGTTAAATTGCAGGCAACTGAGTGCGAGAAATAGCACAGGATAGCCCCGGGTTGAACAAGGGAAAAGCATCGATAGCAATTAAGAGCCATGGTGAGCCAACGAGTGACTGTTCAGTGGAGGGAAATGTCATCAGGTGGCACAAGGTCTGATGAAACCAAAGTTGAACTTTTTTGTTGTAATTCTAAAAGATATGGTTGACGCAAAAACAACATTCCTCTGGAAGCAAAGAACACCGTGCCAACAGTGCAAAACTGCGTTTATTAGAAATTCCGAAATGCGTGCGGGGGTTCATCAGAGGCACTGAAAATGGTGGCCATTGTGTGCTAACTCTCATTTTAAATGTGTTTAATTGTGACCACAGTTACATCCCTGCGTGCAAATGTCTGCAACATCATGATTTCTGTTGATTATTATTTTCTTCCGAGGGACACGTGGCCGACTGTTTAACACGCCCCCCACGCAGGTCCGCGGTTTAATTCTAGCCTTCCCGTGTGGAGTTTGCATGATTTCCCTATGCCTGCGTGGGTTTTCTCCGGGTGCTCCGGTTTCCTAACACATTCCAAAAATATGCTGGGTAGGAGAATCGGGCACTCTATCTTGTCCTCTGGTGTGATTGTGAGTGTTGATGGTTGTTTGTCTGTGTGTGCCCTCAAGTTATCATGAATATGTAACATTACTACGGCATGTGCTAATTTACATAAGAAATGTGGTTGCATTGCCCCAGCTTTTAAGGGCATGTCTTCTTAACACTTTGGTCCCCACCTGAGGTCATTATGCACACTAAAGCACAGTTTTTGTGGCTAGATTGCTGTGAATTTTGAACAGCAAGTTGTTTGACTTATATCTTGAAAGCTAGGGTTCCATATAAGGGACAAACGTGTAAACTCTTATTTCTTGTGAAATGCAGGAAACCAATTTTCGTAACAGCAAATCTTAAAACACTGAGCTGAATTGGCCATGTTAAAACGTTATCCAAGTTTGTTGCCTTGAAATGTTTTGTTCATCTAATATTTGTTAACCCAATGCGGTGGGTATAAATAACCCAGCATTGGCTCGCACCCTTTGGGAACCTGTGCCGGGTCCTAAGTTGGGTTACCTTTGACCCAACAATTTTAACAGGATTTTTACTGCCACTGTTTCACCTGCGACTATACCAAACCTACTTCCTGTTTACATTGGTTTTGACCAATAAGAAAAGACAACATGTGGATTGTTGTGACGGATTTCGGTTCAGCTAGTTTCCACATCGAGGATCGTCCGACAAGGCCAGGCAAAGCAGCCCCCGCAACAATCCCACGCCTGCAAGCACACGACACATAGCCCGGGGCCCAACAGCACACACGGTGCCGTCACACATGATAATGACACCCACATCAATGTGTCAACTCAATTTAACCCTCTTATAGGCTCTCTTTGACTCAATCAATCCACGGCCTTCCATCTGGTTTTCACTGCTGTCTTCACGTTTCGAGGAGGAGGACCCCAAAAGGCACTGATAAACATTTTACCACCAGCGCCTAACTGGAGCTGCACTCCAGCAGCTTCAACTGGACGTAACACTTGAGGCAGAAATGTGTTCCCAGTACCTGTCCAGAATGTGGCGCATTCACATCACAACCACAACATCAACACTTTCGGTCTCTTTAAAAACCCCAAACGTCTCGGAAAGCATCGCCACGTTGCTCTTTGCGGCACGGCCGACCGGGCACGGGACGCCCGGTAAACATGCGTCCGGAGCCGACAGTGAAGGCATTCACACGGCGCACGGGCACTTAAAAGAAGAACATACACAATGAGGATTTATGTTTGGTATCCTTTAGCGAGAGGGTGGGGCCTCTCTTCGGGAAGGTGTGTTAACCCACATTGGGGGTTCAATATCTCATTCATGAATCATTCATTACTGGGGACTATTTGTGTCTTGCTCATTTAGAGAGTATATTGGATGGGGGGTGGGGGCGGGGGTGAGGGGGGAATTGACTGGGTGCAAAATTAAAATGACGGCTACCCAAATCGACAGGACTGGGATTCCAAAAAAGGTGATATGAGTAATATGAGTGGGTATTTTTCTATATGTTGTTTGCAGGAAAGAGGTCACGGATTGATACATGTGAGCAGGCTATACGACAGCTGTCCCAAGAAGGCTGCTACTACACCGCATGCTGCCTTGGAATAAAATAAAATGTCTGATGGGGTGGCGGGGGTGGGGGGTGAAGGCATGGATGGCCTTTCAATCGGTGGGTAAATCAAGCACCCCAATTCAAAAACACATCACGCCCACGTTAATAGCGACGGTGATGATAAAATAACGTTTGACTGCCTACCTCCGGAGCGTCTGCGCCCCCAAAAACTGCGTCTTTCCCCACGCGTCGCAATCGGATCCTCCGCAAGAGCTTCGGGCGGAATGTGAGAAGGTGCGTCTTCTTTCCTCACAAATGCAAACACGTCCCCCCTGCATGTCCCCCACCCAGCAGCCCCGGTCAGCCAGCCTGCTTTGCTTGGTCCACCAGCAGCAGCAGCAGCAGCAGCAGCAGCCCGGGCCTCCGCTTAGCAGGTGGACGCGCCTCTCAGTGATGGAGACGCGGCGACTCTCCGCTGTCGCGCCGCTCCATGTTACGCCGAGATTCGTATTCCAGGAAGAGGCGCTCACAAGGCGGCTCGGCGCGTCCCAGCTCCAGCCCGCCTCTTTTTCACCAAGCGTTTAGGAGATGCTTGATGTTGCCATTGTCACGGTTCTTTCCCCCCCTCTCCCTTCTTTTCTTTCTTTTTTTTTTTTTTTTTTTGCAGCTGGACCTCTCCCCCTCCTTGCAGTCTGCTCACCCCTCCTCTTCCTCTGCGAGCCTTCTGGATCCGACCTATGAGCGCGCACGGGCGGCCGACGCGGGACCACGCACCGCCCGACGGAGGCGAGGAGCAAATCAGGTGTAGTCCACTCCGGGAAGAACTGTATCATAACAGGGCGACTGCAAGCGCATGAATAGTCATGAATAATGAATAGGCTGCTAGTGTGTGCTGCCACGGCTGCACGTCGCGATGGGCCCGCTCGTGACACTTCTATAGCCTCTCTGTAGCTCTCTGGGAAAAGCTGTTCCTTATTTGAGCTTCCACATAACCCGTCCATTCAAATGAGATCCGAAACGAGAGATGAATGAAAAATCACTTCAAAGGGGGAAGCCAGCTCAAATATTTGCTCTACGATAGTATGTTCTCTGCGGCCACACTTGTCAAACCACTCTATTCTGGTTTAATACAGAATTGCATTTGTGGAGTATGAATTCAGCAGCAAAATCCACCAGTTTCTATCCATCTCAGTTGTCAACTTGCTGTCGAAGGAAAATGACATCACAATGCCAAAGGGCTCAACTTGCTTATGTCACATGACCAAACTCAGAAATACGACTGAGCCGTGATTGGTCATTACCAGAGCCCTTAGACCCTATGATGTCATGTTCAATCGATAGCAAGGGGCAGACCTCACAGTGCAGAGATTGTGGGTTCGATTCCAGCTCCGGCCTTACTGTGTGGAGTGTGCATGTTTTTCTCCTGGTACTCCGGTTTCCTCCCACATTCCAAAAACATGCATGGCAGACTGATTGAACATGCTAAATTGTCCCTAGGTGTGAGTGTGAGTGCGCATGGTTGTTCGTCTCTATGTACCCTGCGATTGGCTGGCAACCGGTTCAGGGTGTCCCCCGCCTACTGCCTGAAGACAGCTGGGATAGACTCCAGCAACCCCCACGACCCTTGTGAGGATGAAGTAGTTTAGACAATGGATGGATGGATAGCAAGTAGCAAAATGGCCATCCTGGAGACGGCTAAAAGCGGGTGGTGTTTGCTGCTCAATTCCTATTCCACAAATGCAATAGTAATCAGAATGACGTGTTTAAGGCTGATGGTGGTGCATAGAACATATTATTGTGAATATTTTTTTTTTACTTGACCTCCACCACAAGTTCTTCAATAGTAATTTTTGACATTCTATGTTTTACAGCGTTTTAACAAGCTAAAACACTGTAAAAACCATACAGTACTAAATTGAAATGTAACATTTTAACAACAAAAATACAGTCACCTTTTGCTTGAAAAATAGTTTGATCCACCTCACCTCTCCCACCTCTGTTTTGGAGCGGAGCAAGCTGTCTGCGTTACCTTCCCATCTAGAAGAGTGAAAGTACATTGCTATAACTGGAATATCTAACACATTTCTGAACTTTTACTCAATACCAACACATTCTTATCATTATAGGCCAGTGGTTCTGAACCTTTTTAGAGGTACCGAACCCAACAAGTTAATATGCACATTCATGAGTAAAAAATAAATATATACTGTCAATACAGTATATATTATATATATAAATTAAAAATTCCTCGTCTCACCCCCCCTCGGGTGGTGTCCGTCCCTCATTCAGCTCGTGTCCTCTACCAGAGGCCAGGAAGCTTGAGGGTTCTGCGCAGTATCATTGCTGTTCCCAGCACTGCACATTTCTGGACTGAGATGTCCGATGTTGTTCCTGGGATCTGTTGCAACCACTCATCTAGTTTGGGGGTCACTGCCCCGAGTGCTCCGACCATCACAGGCACGACTGTCACCTTTACCTTCCAGGCTCTCTCCAGCTCCTCTCTGAGCCCTTGGTATTTCTCGAGTTTCTCGTGTTCCTTCTTTCTGATGTTTCCATCACTTGGGACCGCGACATCCACTACAACGGCTTTCCTCTGCTCTTTATCTATGATCACGATATCTGGTTGGTTCGCCATTACCATCTTGTTATTCTGGATCTGGAAGTCCCACAGTATCTTCATTCTCCACCACCTTGGGAGGTGTTTCCCATTTCGACCTTGGGGGGCTTGTCCTCCCATGATGGTCCCTCTTCCAGCGACTCATCTTCTGTTCCCCATTGTCTGAGACATTCTCTGAGTACGTCATCCGTTGGAGCCTTCTCCTTGATGTATTCATGGAGCTTGGATGTTTCATTCTGGACAACGGCTCTCACACTCATTAGTCCCCGGCATCCTTCCTTTCGGCTTGCGTACAGTCTCAGGGTGCTGGATTTGGGATGGAACCCTCCATGCATGGTTAGGAGCTTTCGGGTCTTAACGTCCGTGGTCTGAATCTCTTCCTTTGGCCACCTTATTATTCCTGCAGGGTATCTGATCACTGGCAGGGCATAGCTGTTTATTGCCCGGGTCTTATTCTTGCCATTGAGCTGGCTTCTTAGGACTTGCCTCACTCGCTGGAGGTATTTGGCCGTAGCCACTTTCCTTGTTGCCAGTTCGAGGTTGCCATTGGCTTGTGGTATACCGAGGTACTTGTAGCTGTCCTCAATGTCTGCTATTGTTCCTTCAGGGAGTGAGACCCCTTCAGTGCGGACTACCTTTCCTCGCTTAGTCACATCCGACTGCATTTCTCAAGCCCGAATGACATCCTGATGTCGCTGCTGTAGATCCTGGTTGTGTGGATCAGGGAGTCTATGTCCCTTTCGCTCTTAGCATACAGCTTTATGTCATCCATGTAGAGGAGGTGACTGATCGTAGCTCCATTTCTGAGGCGGTATCCATAGCCTGTCTTGGTGATTACTTGGCTTAGGGGGTTCAGTCCTATGCAGAACAGCAGTGGGGATAGTGCATCACCTTGGTATATGCCACATTTGATGGACACTTGGGTAAGTGGCTACCTCGCTCAGCATTTCATTCATTGGGGCTGGTCTCCCAATCTCATCATCTGCATTCATTGGGGCTTGCCTCCCAATCTCTGGTCTGACCTCCGCCTCTTATCTGGCAGCCTGGGGCCCTTCACCATGGAACCTGTGTTGTACCTCATCAATCTCAAGTTGTGACAGCAGTTGCCGTTTGTGGATATTGGAACACTGAGTTACTAGTTGTTTTGTGGTCAATCGTGACTGTGGGTTTCGAACCACCGTATCCCATATGCCAAACCGATGCCTTACCAACTGAGCTATCCAGCCGCTATAAATATATATATATATAATTTCTTTGACAAATTCTAGATTCCAAAAAAATGCATTTATTAAAAACAGTAAAAAGTAAATAAAATTTTAAGAGATAAGTATACTTTTTTTGTACGGCGTACTATCACAATAGTCACCCACTGATCGATGCACAGCTCCCAAATAATAGCCAAAGAAATGAAGTGATTTTTTTTTCTGCTACCCCCTGATGATCTGGTTTGCAGCGGGATTTAAACCGAGATCCAAACACTTGTCCTTAAAGATGAGCAAAACTGACCACCCTATTTATTCATTCATTCATTCATTCATTCATCTTCCGAGCCGCTTGATCCTCACTAGGGTCGCGGGGGTGCTGGAGCCTATCCCAGTTGTCTTCGGGCAGTAGGCGGGGGACACCCTGAATCGGTTGCCAGCCAATCGCAGGGCACACAGAAACGAACAACCATTCGCAATCACACTCACACCTAGGGATAATTTAGAGTGTTCAACCAGCCTGCCAGGCATGTTTTTGGAATGTGGGAGGAAACCGGAGCACCCGGAGAAAACCCACGCAGGCCCGGGGAGAACATGCAAACTCCACATAGGGAGGCCGGAGCTGGAATCGAACCCGGCACCTCAGCACTGTGAAGCCGACGTGCCAACCACTGGACTACCGGGCCGCCACCCTATTAGAAAATAGTTTGATGTTGTTGAGAATGATGTTATTGCAAAATTGCCAATGCAGATCTCTAACTGGCTTGCTTCTGCCTACTGTGTCATGTCGTGGATGGATTGATGGATGGATGGATCGCTATAACTATATACTGTAGATAGCTAGCTCAATAGCTCGCTAGCCAGACAGACAGACAGACAGACAGACAGACAGACAGACAGACAGACAGACAGACAGACAGATAGATAGATAGATAGATAGATAGATAGATAGATAGATAGATAGATAGATAGATAGATAGATAGATACCAAATTATTGCAACTAATATCAAGTTTTCAGACCTGTAACTAACTGCCTGAAACTGTAATGGCCTGCAATGATACACTTGGATATTTTCAGCTCTTTGACAAACATTTAATCAAATATAAGTGCACGCCATGATGCTTCTCTTAATTGAATTTGTCTTCTCTCTTTGCATGCATGCTGGCAAATACAAATTTATTTTTCTCCGACACAAACACGCCTTTCAAATTACTTTAGAAATAGAAAAGGCAATATTGCTTGCTTCACACTTTTTAACTGCAAGGAGGGGAAAAAAACATACTTGCCACAGTACAGTAAATCCATAGTAACCACAATCCCAAAATACAATTTGTTGCAGTCTTCATCACAGAAGTATCAGACAAGTGTCGAACTTAATTTAAAGGTTGCCACTCTAATTTGCATGTATAATAATACAGAAATCCCTCAATTACCTTTTCACACTGAGATTTAAGTGACGTTGTGTAATTGTAAATATATACTGATGTGCCTCATTAATGTCAAGGTTTTAATAATGAAACATCCATGACAACAAAAGTTTTATTCTATTTTCTTTAAAGTAAGCATATGCTCTGATATGAATGATAATAAATAATCCTTGCCGCATGTTGTTAAAACAGACAATCAAATGTTTTCCCAAGCATTTGTATCTTGCTGAAAATATGAAGCGCAGTTAAAGAGTCAATGCAAACTTGACATTGGCATCAGTTTATCAACTATTATAAATGTGCACCGCGTCAGCTGGACAAAAATCCAGATTCCTGGAGTGAAAATAATGATACATTGTCTGTATTTCTGAGCAACAACATCACTAACAAGCTGTCCTATTGCAACGCCCACACAGCTGTCTCACAACTCACCTTAAAAGCCCCAAATTCTTTTTACACCAATGCCAGGTTTCACACGTTGTTCCACCTTAATTGTTCCATACAACATTGCAGTACTGCCAAATGACACTAATATCACTTTTGGTTTTTTATCCAGAAATGATCAAAAAAGTAGTTAGCTCATTGCCACCATTGTACAGAGCTTGGCTCAGGTTCAGTCTACGTCACCGATGGGAATATATGGCCCGCGGGCCGGATCCGGCCCATTGGTCTTTTTAATCCGTCCCAACGAAGGTTGGTACAGTACACAATTAAAGTTTGATGTAAATGATTGCATTCTTTTCATTTGGACTTGTAATGACAGGCATTTCAACGCCAGGTGGCACAGTTATTTGAAGTTGCAGAGCACAGGGAGGGAGGGGGAGACGATATGGAAGGCCGCAGTAGCGCTAACTCAAGTAACTCCCGCTCAATACGACTGAATAGGTGTCTCTGCGCCGCTATTTTCTATCATTGGGTCCAAAACGGCGACATGCAAGTGACTCTTTATTACAGTGAATTGCACACATTTTTACGTCCTGTCGATCATGACATCAGACCAAAGGGGAACAGTAATGCCGCGGAAGAGAAAGTCAAGTGTATCTGATTAACAAAGCGGGTTACAAAGCGCAAAACATTCAGGAGACGCTTGGAGTCAAGTCAAGTCAAGTCAAGAGTATTTATAGAGCACTTTCAAACAGCCATCGCTGCATAGCCATCGCTGCAAATCTACAAGAATTTGAAAAATGAGGAAGCGATTCTTGCTCAGTCCTATTTTGGCCGTTTCCATGCTCAGAGTGAATTGCTTGCGGCTTGACGGACAGTCGAGTAAATAAACGTTTCCTGGAATGGTTTGACTGTTCTCGTGCTAAAAACTTTCTGCAAACTGGACCGCTAATAAGAGATCAACCGAGTTCCATAGCGCTATGGGCATCGAAGACTTCGAAGCGTCCCGTGGCTGGGTTCAAAAGTTCGTTGCACGACATCAGCTGAGCAACGCTGTCTTGTGTGGTGATCATGGGGAGGTCAAGTTCGAAACAGTGAGTGAGTGAAAAGAAAGCCACCTCGTCTCATTTTGTAGCAAATCGTCCTAACTTTGTTATATTTTGTCATATACCCGAACTGTCTGCTGCAGTTTTTGGGCAGTATATTGTTGCACTTTGTTGCTTGTGTTGTCACACATGTATGTTGCTAACATGCTTGGATGTTCATACAGGACATACAGTATACCACAGTTGTTTCACTGTTTTCATTAAAAAAAAGTATGGTAATACTTTAATGCTTTTGTTTTGTTGATGTTTGGTATGGACCATCAACATACACATTTTTTAATATGTACCGTATCTTGTGCTGACCACCTGTCAAATTTAGAAATCAATGTGGCCCCCCGAGCCAAAAAGTTTGCCCACCCCTGGTCTACGTCATGGTGGTTAGTTTTATGCAATGGGGACTTTGTATTCGGGTCAGGAGAAGTCCCCATTTTCTTTTTCAGTTAGCTATGCTGCATGTAAGGCAGAACAGTGATCCAGTTGCTAAATTAGTGGTCTTAAACAAACATCTCACAATCCTTGCAGTGTGGTTGTAGAGTAATTTCTCTGAGTGTATCTGTCCACTGGTACACCTACTTTGTCAACCGGCATCATTAACAGACAAGTTGCGGTGGTTACCTGATGGCATTTTTATCTCATTGGCCCATGTGCTGTTATAAAGTCTGCCTGGCAACAATTGGCCATGCGTTTGTTTGTATGTGAGGAGGAAAATTAATTGGGGTCATTTTGTTGCTGTCCCTGTGCCTTTACCGCAGGAAACCACACCTACGCGCAATATGTGAAAACCTGCATGATCGAGATGCCACGTAAGAATCTGTTTTTGAATAGTTTTACCCCTCCGACCCAATTTAGACACACTCAAACATCTTTAAGAATTAGCTCTCACTTTCCCATGTTGCATCAGGCATTCAAGTTAATTTGTCACTCCCAGTTGGTTTACTAGGACAAAAGAGAATTGAATATTGTATATATAAACACTATCATCTTCAACAAAACGATTTAATTTAGTTTTATGAAATCTGCCTATCTTAGCGGTAATGCTAATATACAAAGTATAATGGGAAACAAGTAAACGGAAATGTGTTGTCAGCTTGTACTTTTGATGGCATCCAGCCTACCGAAGAGGATAAATGAGTGGAGAGGCATAAAAACAAAATGATAACATGTGAGGACCCTCCATTGCATGCAGGAGCGCTCACTGAATACGAGCTGAAATTCTTGCGGCGAGATGTTGACAATACATTACAATACAATACAATACAATACATGCTGATTTATATAGCGCTTTCACAACAGCGGCAGCTGTAACAAAGCGCTTTACAAAACAGTTAACATAAAGTTTAAAATAATAAACACAACACATAACATAAAACACGGACAGCCGTGCAGTCCTAACCACTTTTCCGTCACACGCTTTGTTGTTTGAAGCAGTTTGAGATGAAAGAGGAGAGAATCAAAGTGTCCTTTAACCAGTGGATCAGAGACGTCATACTCAAAATGTGCACACGTCCGCTACAAGCTAAGTTTCAAAGTCAACAAGAAGCTGTAGCATCCATTGACGAAAAAAGAGATTGGTTCACTTGTCCTGTCCCATGGAAATCCATTTCAATTCCAAGCGGCGACTCACGGTTCCAAATACGCATCGGCGCTCTTCGCCAACGCTCCTCTCTCCTCATCCTCAACTTCAGCGGCCATCCATCCAGCCGCACCAACGCCAACTGTACAACAGCGCTGACATAGCCACTGAACAAATCGGGGTTGTGAAAAATGCTGCCCATTACTGGCGCAAAAAACACAAGCGCCCCAGGTCTGTCCAGCACCAACAGTCAATGGCGCCGACATTCCTCCCAATCAAAATCTGTGCTGGTACAGGCGTGCTGCCGAGAAGGCGCAACCACCAAGCACAGATACTGCTCCTTTGACGAATGTCGTGGCCAAAAAGCGCTGAAAACAGTCCAGATCAGGTCCACACAATGAAACAACAAACAACATGTGACAAAACAAAAGACAAAAACAGCAAAAAAGAACAAAAAAGCAAGGCTCTTGAAGAGCACTTGCAAAAAGTTATTTCCGATTAAAGCATGCTTGGGCCTAAATTGAATTTGACACACAGTTGTAACGGTAATGATGTCATCCAGGCATAAACCCTGGAGCTGCTCTCTAGACTGTGAATAATGGCGCAACTCCCGTGGGAAATAACACAGCAACCACTTGTAATGTGCCGATTTTAGTGGGACTCAACAGCCAGCCGAGCGACACGCGACGTGAAAGGTGGGGCAAAGGACTCAGCTACAGTATTTTACTTTTCATGTCCCTCACCGACTCTTTGTTTATTTATTTATTTTTGGTATTTTTATGCAATCCACACAGTTTGCAAACAACCTTTCATAATGATGAACATACACACACAGCTCTGGACAATTTAGCCTTCACTGAACTTAATATGCATCTTTTAGTACGTGTGGTCGGCGACACTCGCCTATTTAAGGCTGCGTTGATGACTCACTCATCAAGTTGTTTGATAGTCATGGCGAGACACTCTCACTAGAGTACAACACTTAACCAGTTCTGCCATATCACATTTGCCATACTGTGGCTGTTTTCCCAGCCTGCTGCCTCTGACCACAATTTCTGCCTTCACATATTGGTTTGCTGGTCGCCGTGAGCTGTAGGGAATTCTCCTTCAAAGACAACTGAGCATGAGTTCCCCGTCCTGCTTGCTGTGAATTGTGGATAAGGACAACGAAGAAGTGTGAGCATCCCTGAGAGGCTATGTGTAAATTACAGATTATTACATGACTTTGGCCCAAGACAAATTCCCAATTTTCAAAGTCTCACCAACTCGACAGTGAAGTAATCTGCTCTGCATGCCGGCTTTGTAGTGACCTGCCACGGTTGATATTAATTGAAGTCATTGTTAATATCATCCCAACTATTGCGGTGGTTTGGTGTGCTGCACTTGGGTCCAACACTACACTTGTATCATTTACTTCTGTATAAGGTCTGGGATTGGCTGAAGACCAGTTCAACGTGTATCCTGCTTCTTGACCAACGTTTTAGGCTACAGTTCATCCGTGACCTGAGGAAGATAAGTGGTATAAAAAGGGATGCATGTTTTTTTTGTTGTTGTTGGTTACAGTATAGGGGTGTTTACTCGGCACACATTTGCTCCGCTGCTACACCAATGTATTTTGTTGCATTGTTGTATTTTACACCGGAGCAAATTTTGTGAAACGGTCACACGTACAAAGCCGCTGAGCGTGTTAGCATCGGCGCAGCATCGGTGCAGCTCCACTTGCGGTCACACAGCAGTTTCTGCAGTGGAGCAAAACGACAGAAAACAAAGAGCTGTCGTGTTGGTTCTTTTTAAAACCTATACACAACTCAAGCAACTGCTGTCCAGGCACGTCCTTCTTCTTCTCGGTCTCCATGCATTCTGCTCGAGAGTGACCGCCCCCGAAAAGGTAAATCAACGATGACTTCACTGACACTCAGAAAAGCAAACATGTAATGCGCCAAAATAAATCATATGGGGGTGCGGGGGGTTGTGAACACACAACAAAGGAACAAACTACACAAACAACTCCGAGATAGTCCAGTCTCCTACAAAAGGAAATATGACCTTTGGGGACTATCCCCCCCGTTCTAGTTGAGATGGTATAACCCAAGAGGTGCTTGCTACTGTTACCAGCCATGTCTTGTGTTGTTATTAAACAAACACATGACGGAAGTCCAACAGAGCACAAAAGAAACGCATTCTCGCCGTATGTAATCAACTCTTCTCATGCGTAGCGAGGCTTCCATCGCAAACGAGCATTTGCTCCGGACAAATTTGCTCAGGTGTAAGCTGTTTTCCGGGGCTACCCCGGAGCAAATTTGCATGTGTGACCGCTCCACTGGCGCCGGCGTAGCACCGGAGCAAATGTTACCGTGTGAACACCCCTTATATGTCATGGTTCTGTTTTTCGGTCTGGCCAGCAGTTGGCATGAGCGGTCTTCGGAGTGCACACCTGCTGCCAATCTGTAATTACGAGACCCTGTATTTAAGGTCTCCTCTACTGTGCACCTGTGTTGGAATATTGTTTATTGCATTACTGTTTCCCTGCTCATAGACGAGTTTGCGTCGTGATTTGCTTTTTGAACTCTCGTTACCAATGGTTTTTTAAGTATGGATTTAGTCTTGTGACTTGTCTTTCGCTTGCGTGTATTTGATACATTGTTTTTTGTTTTTTGTCTTCGCGGTCCTTATTTTCCTCCCTTGCCTTTTGTGCAAGCGCTTTTTGTTATTTGTTTTAGTGCCCTCTGGTCCTCGTATTGACCAGCACTTGCTGTTTAACTTTTTGCCGACGCAATTTTTGTATTAAAACATATTTTTGCTACGGAGACCTTGTTTACGTCTACAGTTTGGGATCCAAACTTAATTCGGCTTGTCCGAAACGTAACAGAATACTCCGACCAATATGGATCCAGAAGACGTGAATAAGATCATGGCCGCATAGAACCAGCCAGGGGCAACTAGTGGGCCAGCAGAGACAAGAGCTCGCGGAGCTCCGAGAGGCAGTCACCATACTGGCTCAGTGACTTGATGTCTTGAGTTCCCGGATGGAACAATCAAGCAACCGAGCAACGCCATCCTCGGGAGCAACTCAGGCTATTCCTGCACCATTACCCCCACTTTTGGCACGGGAACCTCTTGAACCAGCCAGGGGCAACTAGTGGGCCAGCAGAGACAAGAGCTCGCGGAGCTCCGGGAGGCAGTCACCATACTGGCTCAGCGACTTGATGTCTTGAGTTCCCGGATGGAACAATCAAGCAACCGAGCAACGCCATCCTCGGGAGCAACTCAGGCTATTCCCGCACCATTACCCCCACTTTTGGCACGGGAACCTAATTTTACTCATCCCGCACGATATGGTGGCGAACCAGGGCTCTGTAGCCAATTTCTGAAGCAATGCTCACTCATATTTGACCAGCAGCCTTTAGCCTATGAGAATTATTCTACCAAGGTGGCATTCGTTATGAGCCTATTGACTGAAAGTTAGCAATGCTAAACCCGTGCTTCGGTCTTCCTTCCCGGATTTTGTCGCTGAGTTTCGTCATGTGTTCCACCATCCTGTTATGGGAAGAGAGACCGAAGGACGGCTATTGGCTATTCGACAAGGGAAACAATCCGTTGCCGAATACTCAATTTCTTTTAGGACCTTGGCCGCCCAGAGTGGTTACGGTGACCGCGCTCTTTGTGGATTGTTTTGGCCCAGATTAAATATTTCCTTGAAGGATGAACTGGCAACCCGTGATGACAGCACCGCTTTAGAGGACCTTATTAGCCTGGCCCTCGTTTTGGACAATCGTTTGTGGGAACGCGAGCGGGAACGTGCAGATGTACGGGAGGACACCCGTTCCTAGCCCCGTCGTGCGGGTGGTCGGCCGACTTCCCGTGAGTCCTGGCGACCATCCAGACCAGAGCCGCCCTCCGGTACCCGGACCACCAATACCGATGAGGAGGCCATGCAGCTGGGAGGCGGACGTGTGGGACTGGAGGAGAGATGGCGCCGGATTCGGGAACAGGCCTGCTTCTACTGCGGCCAACAAGGACATCGAGTGGCCGACTGTCCCGTGACCATGACCCTCCTTGCGACGCGCTCCGACAAATGTGAGTTTACATCCAGCACCGTCTCACTGGAACCGAGCAGGGAGAAGTCCATTTGGGGACTTCAGAAGAGACTGGAACTAGACGGTACTGTTTACGATCCTTCACGGGCTCTTCCTTTTCGGGGCGGATGATTGCTTTTTTTGACCCTATGTTGGCAAACGAACTGGGTTGTCAGGTGGAGGAGTTAAAGGACATTAAAAGGGTTTACGATTTGGATGTACGACTCTTGGCGGGGGTGAAAAGGATCACCTGCCCACTAAAGTTAAGGGTTTCAATCAACCACATTGAATACAGGAGGTTTTACCTAATGAGATCCCGTTCCGTACCGTTAGTTTTGGGGTTGCCGTGGTTAAAGACCCATAATCCCGTCATCTCCTGGGAACATCCCCCTATCGAGAATTGGAGTCCGTTTTGTTATGCTCACTGTTTGCAGTCGGCAGCCAACAACCAAAGGCCAGCACGTAACAACCACCGGAAGCGATATATTTGGATAATGTCCCGAATGCATACCATGATCTGTGTCAAGTGTTTAGCAAGGACCGCGATCAGTCCTTGCCGCCGAACCGACCGTATGATTGTGCTATCGAATTAATGAACAACGCCCCTCTTCCAAGTTCGCGTCTTTATCAAGTTTCTCACGCGGAACGAGAAGCGTTAAGAGAGTATATTGACAGTTCACTCGCAGCCGGCCTTATCAGGCCCTCTCGATCCCCTTTGGGGGCGTTTTTTTTTTTTTTATAGAAAAGAAAGACAAGTCGTTGCACCCTTGTGTCGACTATCGGGGTTTGAATGAGATAACCATCAAGAATAAATATCCCCACCCATTTTTGGACCCGGTGTTCGCCCCTCTCCAATCTGCCACTATTTTCTCCAAATTAGATCTGCGTAGTGCTTACCATCTGGTCCGTGTTCGGGAGGGGGATGAATGGAAGACGGCATTCAAGACCCCTTTGGGATATTTTGAATACTTGGTATGCCATTCGGGTTAACCAACGCGCCGGCCGTATTCCAGAGTCTCATTAATGATGTGTTGAGAGATTTTTTGAATGTATATTGTTTTGTCTATTTGGATGACATTTTGATCTTTTCACGTACTCTTCATGAGCACCAACACCACGTCCGACTTGTGCTACAACGACTGTTGGAAAACCGGCTATTCGTCAAGGCTGAGAAATGCGAGTTTCATGTCAAGTCCATTTCATTCCTGGGTTTTGTGATTGAGAAGGGGCAGCTGAGAGCTGACTCTACCAAGGTTAAAGCGGTGGTGGAGTGGCCTACGCCTACCACTAGGAAACAGTTGCAAAGTTTATTGGGTTTTGCCAATTTGTACCGCCGGTTTATCCAGATTATAGCCAGAGAGTCCTACCTCTGATCCGGTTGACCTCAGTCAAGGTTCCATTTAGATGGGACACCGACAATGCATTTTTGGGACTGAAGAAGTCCTTCACTAACCCACTGGTTTTGCAACATCCTAACCCATCTTTTCCTTTTGTTGCAGAGGTGGACGCTTCGGATTCAGGCGTGTGGGTGGTACTGTCGCAGAGATCCCCAGTTGACCAGAGACTCTACCCTTGCGCCTTTTTCTCATGTCGTCTCAGTCCAGCCGAAGCCAACTATGACATGGGGAATCGGGAACTGCTAGCTGTCGTTATGGCTCTGCAGGAATGGCAACACTGGCTCGAAGGGACTGAGGAGCCGTTTACTGTGTACACCGACCACAAGAATCACGCAGACATTCGATCGGCCAAAAGACTCAACTCACGTCTTCCGTCTTCATGGGATCCCAGTGGACATTGTGTCTTACCGGGGCCCTCAGTTCGTCTCCCGAGTGTGGAAACGGTTCTGTCGGGATTGGGGGGGCCACTGCGAGCTTTTCTTCTGGATACCACCTGCAGACCAACGGACAAACTAAACGTGCTAATCAGGACTTGGAAGCAGCGCTGCGCTGCATGTGTCTCCATCGCCCCTCATCTTGGTCGACTCACCTGCCGTGGGTGGAATACGCCCACAACACCCTCGTCTCGTCTGCCACCGGTCGGTCTCCGTTTATGTCGGCCTATGGTTATCAGCCTCCTCTGTTTCCTTCCCAGGAGGGTCAGGTGGAGCTCCCGTCCATACAGCTCCACCTGAAATGGACTCATCGTGTGTGGAGAGAGACCAGGGCTGCGCTGTCGCGCACGGCCGCGATGAACCGGCAGATTGTGGACCGTCGCCCTGCGCCTAGCTATCAGGTGGGGCAGAAGGTGTGGCTGTCACCGAAGGATCTGCGACTGGTTGGGACATCACGTAAGTTGGGGCCTCGCTTCTCAGGACCATTCGAGGTGGAGTCCATCAACAGCCCCATCTCCGTCAGGCTCCAGCTACCACCCTCCATGAAGGTTCACCCCGTCTTCCACATTTCTCTGCTCAAGCCTGTGACCGCCAGCCCCCTGGCTCCTCCACCCACATCGCCTCCTCCTCCGCGGATTGTTGACGGCGACCCGGTGTACACGGTGTGGGAAATCTTGGACTCTCGGCGCAGGGGGAAGGGGTTCCAGTACATGGTCGACTGGGAGGGCTACGGCCCAGAGGATCGGCAGTGGGTCCCCCGCTCCTGGATCTTGGACCCGTACCTTCTCCGCGCTTTCCATGCTGCGCACCCATCGAAGCCGGGTGGTCCGCCAGGAGGCGCCCGTTGAGGCGGGTGAGTGGGGGGGGGGGGGGGGGCGGGGGGGAGGGTTACTGTCATGGTTCTGTTTTTCGGTCTGGCCGGCAGGTGGCATGAGCGGTCTTCGGGGTGCACACCTGCTGCCAATCTGTAATGGTGAGACCCTGTATTTATGGGCTCTTCTGCTGTGCACCTGTGTCGGAGTATTGTTTATTGCATTGCTGTTTCCCTGCTCATAGACTAGTTTGCTATAGACCCTGTCGTGTTTCGCTTTTTGAACTCTTGGTACCAATGGTTTTGTAAGTATGGATTTTGTTTTGTGATTTGGCTTTCGCTTGCGTGTATTTGATACATTGTTTTTTGTTTGTCTTCGCGGTCCTTATTTTCCTCCCTTGCCTTTTGTACAAGCACTTTTTGTTATTCGTTTTTGTGCCCTCTGGTCCTTGTTTTGACCAGCGCTTTATGTTACCTCTTTGTCGGTGCGATTTTTGTATTAAAACATATTTTTGCTACGGAGACCTTGTTTACGTCTACACTTTGGGATCCAAACTTAATTCGGCTTGTCCAAAACGTAACATTATGATTGTTTCAGCTCTCAACTCTTGGCAACACACCATTATTAACATTTCTGCTTTAGAGTATCACATCTTCTTGAGATGGGATTGATCGCACATTCCCAAAGAAATAAAACTTGAGACAATAACATTTAGCGTTTATGTGGTGTCGTAGAACTTCATCACACATTTCTCAAGCTATCACCGTAGCAATCGTGGCTTATGCCGGTTTGCAGTGCTAATGGCAGCTCATTACTGCTTGTGTTGCTCGTTTGCTGAAGCTAGCTATTCATTCTCTGTAACTATCACACGGATGACTTTTCATAACTATGTCATTGTGAATGTTTGAGAATCGCATTGATACACACATGTTCGATCGGGGCATGGCTTTGGTCACGAGACTCAGGAGCAGAGATTTGTGAAAATACTCAAATCTTGCTTACAATTTTACCGCTTACGAACTTCCTGTGTCTGCGAGATTACGGTCCAATCATTTATGTTTGATTCAGTGAGCAAATGGGTTTGTTTATACAAAGGCGTATTCTAAGCAACCTCACAAAAGAAAAAAATTTCAGGGTCTCATTAATACACAAAGAATAATATGCAAACTATTTCTTGGGTTAGTCCAAATGGATAGAGTTGAAAGTTTGGTGAATAACTACCACATGCCAATAAGACTGCATCGAGCTGGTCAAATTATGTTTTGAGCTGAAATAATGGGAAGCGATAAAGTAAGCCCCTTTAGAGAACCTAAAGGTGTCAAAATGACCTCAACAAAAGGGATGGGTTTCTGACTGACCGTCTCTTGATCAGTGTAAAAAGAACTGTGCTTGCCGCAGTAGAATCATTGTCATACAAGATCATACAAGCACCATCCCACACTATTAAAAAAAACAAAAAAACAAAAAACTAATCACCACTGGATCTTTGGCTGCTACGGGGTGTAAAAGGGAGAAAAAAATGAATGACCTCTATCCGTGACCTCTTTGCAATTGAAAACCTGTAGAACATATTGTCATGATCAATAATGGTAGACAGCAGTCTAGGGCACCATTTGGACATTTTCATTTTTCATTGGGATGTACTCGTTTTTGCTGCGAGCGGTATCAACATGGTTTGGCTGTGTTGAGGTGCAGTATTTTGAGGGGGAAATACATTTACAGTTTTCCAAGCTGTGCAATATTTTATGTTACAGCAAAGTGGCATTTTTCACTGATGTCCAATGGAAAGACAGATTCATATACTGTATTTACAAATATGTGACGGACGTGTCACCTAATGTCAGATATTGTACCTCCAAAACAGCAACCAATGGTGACATCCTAAAATCAAATATAGGTACAAACTATCCGTGGGCCTTTTGACTGTTATGTGTAGCTTCAAATACCGTTTGAGGTAATTGATATTAAAACAAATCTTACATAAGCAGTTTGATCAAAATTGTTATTTAGTGTACTGTATATAGGTGGCACGGTGGTCAACTGGTTAGCATGTGCGCCTCATACTACAGAGGTCATGGATTCAATTCCGAGCTCCGGCATGTGTTGAGTTTGGATATTTTCCCAGTGCTTGCATGGGTTTTCACTGGGTACTTTGGTTTCATCCCAAACTCCAAGAACGTGCATGACAGATTTATGGAACACTAAACTGTCCCTCGATGTGAGTGTGAGCTGGCAGTCAGTTCAGGCTGTACCCCGCCTACTCCAGCGTGCCCGCGACCCTCGTGAGGATAAGCGGCTCAGATAAAGTATGGATGGATAGATTTAGTGTATACATTTATTGACATTAGATTACAGAATCATTTGAAACGGCTTATTTAGTGACCTTCGAAAAATCATCCTCATGTGCGCATCAGTGTGTGAATATTCATTCTCATTCTGACCAGGAGCATTGATATCATGCACAGGGATTACGCACATAAATTTACACTCCCACACAAAACGGTGGAAATAACTACATCTTCTGCGAGGCAGTGATGCATATTTATCACGGCTGAGACGCCCTTGGCCACATAGGCCTACGAGTTGCACCGAATAGGGATGGGTGTGAGCTGGCTGTCTGATGCAGAGGATCGCCTCCCACTTTCAGACGAAGAAGAGCGCGGGGGACTTGAGTCACAGACGGTGAAAGGGGTTGTGAATGTTTACCACCTCTAAACAGAGGTTGTTGTTTTTTTTTGGTTTGCTTTGTTTTTTTCGGAATTGGGGAATTGGGGTGTACTTGTGTTTATTATTTTACCTTATGTTAACTGTTTTGTAAAGCGCTTTGTTACAGCTGCCGCTGTTGTGAAAGCGCTATATAAATCAGCATGTATTGTATTGTATTGTATTGTACATCGTAAATCCATCTGCAAATGATCACAATAGTGGAATGATTATTGGAGTCATTTGTAAAATGTACCAAAGGTGAGGATAAGCGGTTACGAAAATGGATGGATGGATGGATGGATGGAGATGCAGGCTCCTCTAGTGGTATGGAAAACAGTAACTGCCCAAGTACAGTTTAGTTGTATTTAACTTTTAACAGTGACGTGCAATTCAGGGCTATTGAGGCACTGACATTAGAGTCAGATTTTAACATTTATGAGCCAAAGAGAGGAGCGTATTTGCAATTAAAATGAGCAGCAAAAAACATTTTGTTGGAAAAGGTTTGAGAAATGTTTGTGTTGTGTTGAGCAAAACAATGGATTTTAGTATTCAGCTATCCCAAAATATTCAGTTCCGTTTTGAAAAGGATTTTAAAAGGTGAAACATCAAAAAAAAGTATCATTTTATGCCCAATTAAAAATATAAGCCCGAAATGAGGATAGTTCGCTCGGTGTCTGTAGAAGAGCAACACCAACAGTGTACTTCCACAATATTATGTGTAATACATTTGAATTGAACCCTTTCCAGACTTTTTAAATTTTTTATTGTTAAGTGTGCACAGTGTTACAGTGGCTTACAATAACAAATATATTGTACTTATTAGGAATATAAACTGCCTGCTACTATGCTGTCATGTTTGCCATGATGTGGCACTCGGAGAATTACTTTTTCGATCGGACTTTGTGCAAACAACCCCCCCCCCCCCCCCCCCACACACACACAAAAACCCACTTGGAAAGAAGAGGAGATCATCTCTTCTGCAGAGCACAAATCTCACCTTCAGCAGAACGTCACGTGTGTATGAGGGTCTGACGCTCCTGCTGTGGTCCACATCTCAGATGTTATGAAAGGCTTTAGCGTAGTTTAGAGTAGAGACCACTGCATGCTAAACAGAGCTGGCTCCCTCATTACCTCGTGACCAAAAGGAGACAAACATCTCACACTAAGAAATAAGGGCCGTGAAAAACAAAACAAAACAAAACAAAAAAACGAATCTTTTGCAACACTGTTTCCAACAAAACTAGAATGCGAGTGCCACACTGACAAGCTCGCTAAACGTCAACGCTTCAGTGCGTGACGTCCTTGAGCAAATCAAATACAAAGCTGAGAAGATCACAGTGAATGATGCTCACTGAATAATTAGCGAGTCACCTTTAAGGGGCAGCCACTGTTGGGAGTCGCTAATGAAGTGTCTCATAATCTCTTCCTGGGTTGTATTAGAAGGACACCATTACCATCAACTCAGGAGCCTGGACATATAACGCTTGAAAGGAGAGCCATCCAGACAGTAATCATGCACTTGGATTTGCTTTTAAGAGACTTTATCAAAGTCGACTTTCATCCGTCATAAAGTGGCGGAAGGCTCGACACGCTCAGGCTGACATTTTACTTGTGCGTTACATTTTATTACTTTCAATTATTAAAGATCCACTGACTTGGCATCTGTCAGGATTACAGCAGCATTACCTTGTGTCAAAGCAATCAAACACTTTAACAAGTATCGCTGACTTGTTAGATCACACATTCACTTCTTTTCTTAGTGCTTAAGAAATATGACAGTGGAAAAGGTGAACAAGAAAAATGTCAAAAGTAGATAGTGATACCAGATAGTGTATGAAAGTAGTGTTAGCATCAATAAAAGGCATCATGCATGCAACTAGTGTAGGCTACACGTTTGAGCCGTGGGAATATATCCGCTAAGAGCCTCCAGCGGCCGGAAAACATGCTACCAGGTCATGGAGATTTTACACGGCGAGACAACGAGGCACTCTAAAGCAGCTACGCTAATGTGAGGCCGTTGTCCATACGCTAGCTGTCACATTAAATTTTGAAGAATGGTTTTAGATCACTCTTCCAATTTCTGCCAGTGACATGCGCACACTCACGGCCTACGAGGTGCTCTGAAACGGCTACACCTGCAAATTAACCAATTGGAAGATGTAGGCATAGTTATCCAACTCCTGATGCAAACGAAGGCGCCCCAGTTTTATAGTAGGGGAAGGGGACTGTTGGCAGACTTCATACTATGTCACTCGGAACTGCTTTAGCCACGCCCTCCACAAAAAAAAAAGGAAAACTGAAAAGGTGAAAAACAGTTTAACGCTGCATCTCCACAGCTGAGTAGCACTTTCAACTATTTTTTAATTAGGTGTTTATATTGGAAGAAAAATGAAAAAATAAACCCCACTACTGTGTCAGTCGCAAATTGCAAAATAAAAAAAAATATATAACTTATTTACAGAAAACATGCCTTTTTTTCATCAGTAGTGTCGTCAGACTACACAAGAAATCAGACAAGATCTGTGTATCCAAGACAATCATTTCATTTTATTAATAGAAGCAATACCAGCAGGGATACAAGCAAAGCAGCCCTCTGAAAATGAGGACATACATGTCAGTTTTTAAATACTGTATTAATATTGGCAGAAAACCTTCAATGCTCTCTCAACAATACGTTCAATTAGCTACTGTTAAAATGACAAAGGCGACTGTCGTCACAATAACTGCTTATGTCAAGGCTCGACGATATTACTGCAAGATGTTCCCAGAGGAGCCCTCGCGACATGGCTCACACTGTGGTGAAAATCATTCATCATTTATTCGCTGCTTCTCACCGTTGCTGCAGTGTTATTTTTACATCGATGCATCACTGACATTCTGCTAATTAACTCGGGAGATAGTTTTGTGTGCATGTGACTCCAAACATTCACTGATAGCCGATGCATTGATGGGGACAATCTCAACAATTTAATATTTCACTCTGTCTGGGACATTTGAAGTGGAAATATGCATCAATACTGAACCATGGGGAAAAGTCTGAATTAGCAGCAAAGAAAAAAAAAATATATATATATATATATTTTTTTTTTGGGGGAAATTGGATATATATATATATATATATATATATATATATATATATATATATATATATATATATATATATATATATATATATATATATATATATATATATATATATATATATATATGACCAGATAATCATACTTATTTTAAAAAAACAATCTAGCTAATTTAATCTAAAAAAAAATTAAAATCTTTCAGACGTAGCTATATAAAGTGTGTCGTATAAAGGCATATGTACATCATCGCGCGTAATCTGCTCTGTTTCCAGTGTGAAGAAAGATGTCAATAAAGCCCAAAGGATGCAAAGCAAAGCCAGGGAAGTGCCGGTGACCATGTTGCCTAGCAGATGTCTAGCGTGCACGTATGTGATATACAAGATCTCTTTACTCTTGGCTTTCAGCTGAGGAAAGTGACATATAGAATCTCTGGACGCCATCCAGTGTCTGTTTAGCTCCTCCTCAACTTGGCCGGCGAGAGCCGTTATTCAGATGATGAGAAGGACAAGCCGGAGGAAAAGGAATGGTGCCTGGCTAGGATGCATAATGGGGCCACATCCCTCCCACCATCCACTTTCCCTTCCTCAAATACCACACAGACTGGGGACTCCAGCTTGGGCCATGTGCGTGGGGATGGTGATGAGACTTGGAGATGGCAGCTTCTCTCAGCAGGAGCAGTTCCCACAGCCCTTCACACTGTTGAGGATCTCCTCCTGCAGTTTCTTCCTCTCCTCCTCCTTCTGGGAAAGGCGCTCGGTCGCCGGCTGGCTGAAGCTCTTGTTGCTGTTCAGCATTTTGCTGTTCTGGGTGTTCCACAGGTCGGCGTACATGCTGCCCGCGGTGCTGAGCAGCGTTTCATGGTTGCCGCGCTCTTTCACCTTACCCTGTCTCGCCAGGAAAAAAAAAAGTTTGCCCAGATCAAAATGCTTTTAAAAAGACACATTGTATAGGAAAAGTAGCTTCGTGAGTACAATTTTAACCAATACTTTTAACCATGACCACCAATACTGATCACACTCTGCCAGGCCCCCCGTACGATCCCTCACACCTCCTGAACAACTGTTGCATTTCTTGCACAAAAACCCAGACTCAGAATCACACACACACACGCCTCCCACGCAGTCCAACACAAAATGCAGGCGCCCCTTTCCCCCTCCAGTTCCCATGAGCATGCAGAGGTGTGGGCATGATTTTCAGTGAGCCCAAGATGAGCATGCTACCGCTGGCGTGCTTTTAATGAGCACCGCGGGCGGTACTCTGGTGGCGACACCTGCAAACTCCATGGCGACATCACACACAAAACATGCCGCCTCGCCACGACCCTCTGATCCCCGCCATCTGACTCTGGAAACACGGAAGCACACATGCTCACTGGGAGCCCTTCAAAAGAGCCTCTTATTTCCTCAGCATTGGGAGCGCTGATGGAAAATGTCACTTGACTGCTGACATGTCTCACACCGATGCTCTTTTAAGACCGCAAGTGACTCCAAGGACGGCCTTGACATATCGCAGTATTTCTCCCTCTTCTCTCCTATTTCGGTAACACACCATTGACCGCATCAGAAAGAGTCATTGTTTGTGTTTACAGTAAACCCTCATGTATCGCACGGGATACATTCCATAGTCACACAATGAAAATCCAGGATCGAGCGAGACCATTTTAAAAATACCCCACTCGCATTTTAAACTTAAATTACACTTTTATGGCATTCTGAGCACCTGCTCACACTCTGGCTGTCAAAGAAACGGGTGACAAGTAACATCACTTTTGGTAACAAAAAAGATTTCTGCAAAAACAGTCGTCCAAATCAGAGGCAATGCTTGCTCATTTTTTTGGGAACATTTGTAACTTCAAGTGGCACAAAAGAGAATTAGACATTGCATATTTAAACAACCAAACCATATTATTTAATTTAATAGCGTTATGCTGCTTCAATGTTAACATTCGCTTCCAAGGGAAATTTGCATTGATGTTGTGATCATTCTAAATGATAATTACAAACATTCCAAGAGCTGCTATTTTGACACAACTGTGACGCAACACATACAAAGGGAAAATGCAATAATACTCAGAGACACGTATTTCCTCTGCTCGGTATGAACAATGAATTGTCATTGTTCATACCGACTGGAGATGAGTTGGGGACCTTCTCTACCTCTTCTCGTTGCTCTTAAGCTGCATCTCTTGCAGTCTACAGTAACTGCCCGGCATGTTACAGAAAAATGTGGTACAAAACTGAAAGCACGCCACTCTAAATTCAGACTGGCCTCTATATTGTACTTTGAAAATCAATAAAAAAGGTTTTTATAAAAATCTGTGATATAGCAAATAAATGTGCTTAATTTTATATTTGGCTCAATCAGTCTCACAAAAAAGGTCTGAGCTCAACATGGCCCGACGACGACAGCCAATTGTGGCAGAGGTCTTTGGGACTATCACCATGCCTTAGAACCCCCCCCCCCCCGCCCCCACCCCCCGTGAGAAAAATATATTCTGTGATTTCTGGAGTATCGCAAACATGTTTACATCATGTTGCAAAATCCAAGCTGAAGCCTGTGTTTTGCACGAACAAAATGTTGACACACAAATTTAAATATAACATCTCTCAGTGGAATACAATTATAAGTGTCTGAAATAAACTGTTAAATTCTCAAAACTGAAAGTGATAATAAACAAAAGGTCAGTTGAGTGCAGATCGTCATGAAAAATGTGCTAATTGGACTGGCCAATAACTCGATTTTCTTTGGGAACGTCTCCAATGTTAATCGCTGAAAAAGTCAAGACACTCGGCTTTGTGCTAAGGTCAAGGCCCTGTCCAATAGGAAATGATTGCTCTGGCGCCATCTTGTCGCAACTTGGTGTCAACAAACTAAGTTGACATGAAGGAGGAGAAGCTTCATTTATTTAGGTAACAGGTGGTAAATGCCAGTGTCCCAGGGGTGGGGGGGACGTTATCCTGCATGTATTACTGTAGATGTTTCCCTCCTCCAACACACCTGATTCTAATGATCACCTCATCAGCAAGCTCGGCAGGAGCCTGATAACGATCCAGATCATTTGATGAGGGGAAACAACTAAACCATGCAGAATGGCACCCTACGAGGACCGGAGTTTCACGGCTGAGAGTTAGGCCATAGATGTATGTTGTCGTCATCTTATGGCATCTACAGGCGATTAGAAACCTTTTGGGGAAAGCGTCAATGACTCAGGGCCCCGCAAATACTTTTACATGACAAACTGTTTCCTAATGTGAAAAGGAAAGGAAATTATGTGTAAAATGAAGACTACGTACCTCGCTAAGCACAATGATCTCGTCGGCGTCCACAATGGTGGAAAGCCTGTGAGCGATGAACACTGAGGTCCTGTCTTTCACCATCTCCTTCATTGCGCTCAGGATGTTCTAAAAGAAAAAACGGCATCATTTTTTTTTCTTTCAAGGGTTCCATTAGATATTAAACGTTGCAATGATGGCGTACTTGAAACACAACAATAACCAACACATGACTAACAAGGTACATATGCAATTCCCTCACAAATACAACTCATATGCTTCTGACTCCAAAGTTTATATACGATAATTCAGAAACACATTCACATCGACAGGAAATTCGAATCAACATGAGCGACAATGCTGCGCTTTCCTCTCGAAAGCAGAAATGGCGTGCTGAAATGTCTCATTAAATGTAACATTTACAAAGACTGAGGGGGTTTTAAGCTGAGCTGGAGCTTAAGGAGGAAGAAACAACGGCAGGTGGCAAGGGGGAATATGTGCAGTGGTGTGTGAATGAGGGGAGGGTGGGTGTCACAGTGATGCCGAATTATCGTGTGCACCTTTGGCAGGTGACTGAGTGGGTGTTTGTTCCGTTAAATATGTATGCCTGCACCTCTTCTGTGATGGAGTCCAGAGATGATGTGGCCTCGTCATACAGGAGAATGGGCGGATTCTTCAGTATTGCACGGGCGATAGCGACACGCTGCTTCTCCCCGCCTGAAACGAAACAATGGACGTCATGAAACAAAGCAAACAGACCTCAGCGGGTCGGTATGAAATGATGAATGAAAGCCCCCTCCCCCCCCACCCCAGCCTCATCGGGTAATCACCTCAAGCAGAGAGAAAATGCACCGTAGCAACAATTCTGCATGACAGTTACAACAGGACTTTTATTTAATTGCAAAGTAAAATCAGCAGGAGACTTTGGCTTTGCGTCTGACCCAGCCTTTGGTACATACAAGCTGTGTGTGGCCTTTTAAATGCAGGCAGCTTTAAGAGACATTATAAAACGGTGCCAGCGGTGGGGAATATCGGAAGGAACTTTGAAACCCAGACTGCCACCAGCTTAAAGATAACTTGACAAACTATCTTCAGTGTAACAATTCTTGACACATGGAAATGGAATGACGATCAAATATGGAACATGAGGAGTTTAGTTCGACACAGGGGCACGTGATGGCCTTGAAGACAGAACTCTCAAGTTTCTCCAGACCAAATTCAAGAATGCCTTTATGGACTTTGCTTGGTGCGCTGGGACACGGTCTTATTTGTCAAACTTCCCACAAAAAAAAAACCTGAACTGTACACAATGTCTTGGTATTCATATTCAAAGGGAGCAATTAGGTCCAAACCAAGCCACGATTGATGAACCTTTTGAAGAATTGTGCCTTTCTCAATGGGAGAGTCATGCTTGGCTCCTCTCTGTGCCTCACTGGGTACCGTTTCAAAAAAAAAGAAAAGGAAATTTGAAATGATGAAAACGCAAAGTAAGGAAAATTAAAATGATGAAAACGCAAAGTACAGAGTACTTAGTTTATATATTAACACACAAGTCATTAAATTGCAGCGAACCTGACAGCTTTAGGCCTCTCTCCCCGACCTGAGTGTCATAGCCATGCGGCATCCTGAGGATGGCATCGTGGATGCCTGCAAGACGAGCCACTTGGTAAACATCCTCCGGTGTGGCGTTGATGTTCCCGTACTGCAGGTTGTAGAAGATGGTGTTGTGGAACAGAACAGCATCCTGACAACAGAGAGGAGGGGGGAGAGGGGGGAAAGCAAGCTTCAGAGAGAATATCGTTATTGCTGCAGTGATGGGAACAGAGTGCTGTAGATACAAAGACAAAGGTAGGAGGCAGAAAGAGTAGTATGCGAATGGAAAAAAAAAACAACGTCCCATCTGTTCAGATTATCGTGTGAGCAATTTGCAGGGAAAGCTAGATGGAATTTAACTCATTTAAACTGCTGTTGTTGAATATTAACACACACACTAAAGAAATAAAACTGCCTTTCACTACTGAGCGTAAAACTTAAGTGCATTGGATGTGGCTAAATCATGTTGTCTTTCTCGCATTGCATCGCAGACCTGCGGTACGACCCCTAAAGCCTTCCTCAAGCTCTCAAGGCTGACGTCTCTGATGTTTTGCCCACCGATGTATATGTTCCCCTGCTGGGGCTCATAGAAGCGGAACAGCAGCCGCACTACTGTGCTTTTCCTGAAAGCAGAGATGGGGCCAAGCATCAGCAGCAGCATTCTTCCACTCCAGTGATGACAGCGGGTGGAGACTGTCAGCAAGTGCAATTGTGAGACGTGGCTAAAGGATTGAGCACCTGGATTGCTGGAGACTTACCCGGAGCCGCTGCCACCGACTATGGCCACCTTCTTGCCGGCAGGTACCTCGAAGGTCACCCCATTCAGGACCTTCTGGCCTTCCAGGTATTCAAAATATACATCCTCAAAGCGAATCGTGGACTCTTGTGGCGTGAGGCTTAAAGGTGGCGCGAGATCCTTCTCCTGGAGGCAAACCACAAAGTTGACTAAAGGGGTGAAATGAAAAAAGATAAAAAGACACAAAGCCGGGCATATTAGAAAAATAAACTTGATGCAAGGCTACTCCTTATAAAGCTGGATAATGGCGGAGAAGAACGAAAATCAGAAGACGATTTAAGTGGTGCTGAATAACGAAAGACTGATTTTTCATCTTCACGGGGCCTGACTGATCAATACACACGAAAAGCTACGGTACACAACGGGCTGAGCTCTCAGCGTAGCGCTGAGGTAAGGCCGAGGTCGGTAACCAATAAAGCGTTGTCCCGGCGCACAGACTGAAAGCCTCTTCTGCACAAACTAAGAGCAAGATAATCACCCAAAAGCCTGGCCACTCATCATGGCATCTTTTAAGTTGAAACGCTTTCCCAAAAGTCAGGCCTGTTGGTAGCTAGATTGTCAATACAACATGAAGGGCAGCTCAATCCCGCTCTGCAAATGAATACAAACAACTCGCAGTCCATTAGAACAGACAGTTTAGAACTTCATCCCACCCACATGCAGAAAAGGCACAACAATTTATTTGGCGGAGTAGTTAAAGGGGTGGGCTGGATGATGCTAAGTACATAATGCAAATGTTGAAAAGAATGCATAATGTGTTCAGTCAATAGCGGCCTGCTGGGCTGTGCCATCCTCCGGGAATCACAAATGGGAGCAGGACTGATGAGTGAACAAAATAAGAAACCTTATTACTGTTGCAATTACAGGCCTGGCACCTCAATAGCGCTCAGAGTGCCAGAGAGCGCGCGCGCACACATATTTGCACTTATGGACTCTTCTAGCACAAGACGGGCTGTCGGGACGTTTCATAAAAATAACTGACTGCCACTTTGACAGGAAAAACAAAGGGAATGTCTGTTCGAATCAAATCTGCATCGACAGTGTTTCAAATAGTAAACATCCGACTCCGTGTTTTAAGTGCACCCGAGTTCCTGAAAGGCAAGAAGGAAAAAGAGTCTGCTGGCTCCTTCCAGCTTTTCTGAGTGAGATCTGAGAGGAAGTATTTCTGGAGAACTTTCAAAACCATTGCCCAAGTTTACCCGGCAACTTTCAACTGTGCTTACTTGTGTATTGGACAAAAGGTTTGTCAGACAAAAGCATCCTTTTATCGACCACATTAAAAGGAGAAGAAACGATTAATGCAGCTAGTAATAATTTACGATTCTCCTTACAATTACATCACAGCAGTAGATAACTGCTCAAAGAGGCAATATTAAAAACAGCAACTTTACAAATTGAGATGGCACAGTGGTTCGCACATTCATCTCACATTTCTAAGCTTAAGATATCAAATCCAGGCTCTGGCCTTGCTGGGTGCAGTTTGCATGATTTTGAAAGGGGTTTTTTTTCTTTTTCATCACATATCTCCAGGCTTTTACATAATGTTAGGTTTCATTGCATTCAAGCAGGAGACCTTGTCAGAATTAAAAAAAAAAAAGTCAAAAAAGGAACACACAAAAGGCTCTTGTGAATGGACTCTGCTCGGTGAAGAAATTAATGTCAAGCTGCCGCTGAAGTTACCTTGATCTTGGTGTCAATACTGAGCAGCGTGAAAAGCGTGTTCATGTCTATAAGAGCCTGTCGTGTCTCTCTGTACACCGTGCCCAGGAAGTTTAGAGGGAGGGACAGCTGGAAGAGCAGGCCGTTCACCATCACCAAGTCACCCACTGTCATTGTACCTACACATCAAATGCAGCATCGCAAAAACATATCATGGATGCACACAACGCTAATCTTCTGGTCACAATTAACATCATAAACACACGACTTTTTTGTTGTTGTTTTTTTACCTTTAACAAAAGCGTAGAAACGATTTGGTTTCATATCATACTTGTTGCATTTGGACCCTGTCTTTTAGAATGTAATGTGGATAATAGTACAGTCAAACCCCGGTTTTCGAAGGTCTCTGTTCTCGACCAAATCGGTTTTCAACCAAAAATTACGATTTGTTTTATGCCTCGGATGACGACGGAGTTTCGGTTCTCGAAGCAAAACTGAGCATCCGACGCATCCGCCCGGTGCCCCAGGTCAGCGGACCAGACGCCACTAGAGGTACTGACGACTAAGCAGATGCTCAGAGGGGATCAAGCGGTTTCCATTGCCAATCCCTCTCTTTGGAATGACCTCCTCAAGCCTCCCTCTTTTTTCCCCCATTCTTAAAACTCATTTTGATTCTATGAGGTTGACTTAGCACGAGACTCAGTATTGTTTTCGGGTTTTGTGATGTTTAGTGTTTTTAAGTATTGTTTTGACTGTCTGGTGCCTTGGTGTGCAGCAAAATGTTTGTTTTGAAGTGTGCTGTTGATAAAGTTGGGATGAGTTGATTAAATGCTGGCGCAAATCAGCCTCCGTGTCAGGAACTTTTAACGAATGTCCAAAGAGAGGATTTAAATTTATTATCTACTTAAATTTGATAATTTAGCTCGTCACATTGGACCGTCACTCTTTCTTCTCTCTAGAAGGTGAGTGAAGTAGTTTATCTGAAATGCAGATGTTACATATACGGTACACAATGTAAGCAGACATATGGTGATAGTCGTCGTGGCGTGACCCACCTGCCGCAATGCCCTTGCTTGCCAGCAACATGATTCCGGTTAGGCCGACACTGAAGATGGCGCTCTGGCCAAAGTTGAGCATTGCTAGCGTGGACGTGGTTTTCAACGAGGACGATTCGTAGCTTTTCAGGAACCCATCGTACTTTTGAGCTTCATACTTCTCATTGTTGAAGTACTGGGGTGAGAAACACAAAGAGATGTGACTGGGAGAAAGTCCAGTGCTTTATGATGAAAAGAACGTGTACAGCGACAGACAATGAAATGTGGTTGGGGTTGGAGGTGTAGGAACCATTTCGGGGACTCCGCTTAGGTTTTAGGTCTGGGTCTCGGTGGGCCTGGCCTCTGAAACACTTCGTGTCTTTATCGTCATATCCTTAGCATTGAAATGAAAGTCGGTACAGTAACAGAAAAAAATGATAGACAGTTATAGATTAAGCTTTTGCAAAGCCAAACATTCATCAATCATTTGCATTTTGAGGAAGAACTACTGCATACAACTGTTTCTGTCAAACTCTGGATATACATCTGTGGATGGCATTTTAGCGCCTCCCAACAAAGAACCTCTTAAGTGCTGAGTCACAAGAGCAGCACTCATTTTGATTAAGACGTACAGCTATCACTTCAGGGAAAATCCTCGTGAATCTGCTACAAGCACATTGCTTAAATGCAGCAACCATAACAAGCTCCCTCCTCCACTCCATCGCCAATTACCCACAAACTGACAAACATTGCATTTGTTTCGTCGTGCAATTGTTTTTCTGCTCAGGAAAAGTGGGCGATTCTTGCTTCTTTCGCAACCGACCGCGTAGCTACAGACATGCCATACATTGGAATACAGGCAAAGGCAGGGGAACAGTGTGTGTGTGTGTGTGTGTGGGGGGGGGGGTAGAGAGAGGAAAATGTAGCACATGAAGAACAAATACAGGCAGCGCAAGGAAGACACCATGTTCAGGTTCTCATCGAGCCCTTTGTGAAAAGTGGAACGGATTTCTGAGTGGGCGGAGATCTAATTACATATGCACTCACAGCTCAGTGATGCTAAATTCAGCCACATTGACACAGATGATACCAAAAAAAAAAAAACAGAACAAAATGTAAAAAGAAAATAGAATGTAAAATAACAGCAAATGAAAATACCATAGGTGCCAAAATATATCCGGAGCAATGAACAGAAATCCTTTGAAGGATGCTGGGGAAGTGATCCGTTAGTGTGTGTGTGTGAAAATACAAATATAACAACAATGTAGAGAATAAGGCTTAGAATGGAGCAAGGTGCATCCACACAGAAAACAAAGTCTGAAGAAATTGCGACATTTCGCATCAAAATACTTTGCATTAATGTGTTTTTAAAAAGTCTAGAAATACACTATTTTATTTATTCATATATTTTATCGGGTCATAATAATTTTAATAGCTAGGCATTTTGTGGAGCGTTAAAACGTTAAAACCACATAGACCACAGTGCCGAAAGTGCTATAATGAACTGTGTAAAGGTTCACACGAACTTAACAGCATTCTAGTAATCATTTCTAAGTGTGATGATTACATTATTGATATCATTCATTTATTTACCCTACATTTAGGTTCACCTGCCAATCTGTAGTTGATTATCCTTCCTCTCTTAGAACAACACAAGTCACGTGCACTGGTGCACACACACGGAAGAGTAAAGTCCTTGAATAATAGGACAAAAATAATGTGCATTACAGCACTTGGCCTGTAATATACTGTATGTGTATAAGATAAAAGAAAGACAGAGGAGAAAGCGTGTGAAACTGATTCTACCAAGGAAACGGAAGGAAATGGTTCCTGACTCAAGTGAGCAAAAACAAAAAAAATGAAAGGAGGGGTGTAATGAGGACAAACTGAAAATAGGGTTGCGCTGTGGGAAGGTGTGTGTGTTTATGTGATCTCACCTTAACAGTCTCATAGTTGAGGAGAGAGTCGATAGCTGCATTGCCTGCTTCGTTGTCTGCTTTGTTCATTTCTACGCGGAAACGAGTCCTGTGCACCGAAACACATGGGAGTCCTTGCCTTTTTATCTGATGTTTGGTTACAGTAGCGAGTCCATAAATTCAGCATACAACATTTTATAAATCGGCACATTGAAGTATGGACATGCTAAAGGTTACCTCCACTGCGTCATGAGAATGGTAAAAAGGGCGTATGTGGATAAGGTACCCAAAGCCACGGCCGTGAATTGTCCGCCACACTTGTAGAACTGCACAGGACAAAAGCAGGTCGATTAAAAAACATTGTTCATCATTCGCAACTTAACAGCCCCATGAAACAAAGTCAAGCGAGCACATCAGGCCACCATGCTCCAGTGCTTGCGTCAAAAGCGAGTTTGTGGCCACTTCACTATGAAATAGGGTGTTACAAATGAAGGGAAAAAGACAAGAACTAATCATGCTAATGCTTTAGCTATGTGGGCAATGAAGTCTGTCCTCATTACATCCAATCTGACATTATGGTGCAGGGTGGAATAATAAGGTAAAGCTATAGAGGAGCAGGTATTTTAGTGCCAGTGTCTGTGTGTGTGTGGTTGGGGGGAGGGGGGGCAGGCATTCACTACAGGAGGACATTAAGCTGCAACAAAGCGTCACAATTTTACATCGATGCTAATGGGCTCAGGGTTGCCCACCCAAAGAAAACTGGGATTCATCTAATGAAAATGAGACATCTTGGAATTAATATCCTGACATGCTGCTGCGAAGTGTGCCTCGGCGATGAAAGGTGCTAGGTATTGGGATAATAACAGGTCCACACAAAGAATGAACACCGTGAGCCGCTTTTGCAGAGTATTTGATATAGGTTATCAAACACGGTGAGAAAGATCTCACAACGGATCTTACCAGGATGGCACTCACAAGTCCCATTTCAAAGACGGTGGGACCAAGATTGAAGATGAGGGCGCTAAGGACAAATGAGATGCCTCTGGTGCCACGGTCGATGGCCTTGGATAGTGCTCCCGTCTGGCGGCTGAGATGAAACCCCAGATCCAGATTGTGCAAGTGGAGGAAGACGTTCTTGGCGATGCGTCGGATAGAGCTCTGGGCCACTTTGCCGAACACCATGTTCCGAAGCTCGTTGAAGAGGGCTGCACAGGCCCGTGACAAACCATCTGGCACAGGGCAGGACACAGCCAATTACACACCCTGACGCTGTTGAGCGGGGAGGTTCAAAATGAAACAGAGCTGGGCTTTGGAAAAATAACGGATGCTCGTCATCATCTCAGAGCTATGGTTAAGGGATACACTTTAGTCAGCAAGTGATTTTTTTTGCTGCAGCAAAATAGAGAAGGGTGAGTATATGTCAGCCTCTTGACAGCAGGATACATCTGGCGTGGTATTTTTGTCATTTCTGGCCGTTTTCAATCAATTGTTAGAATAAAGCAGCGATACGGAGGCTAATGTCAATCATACCAATACAGCAACACATGGTAGTCGATAGTGCGGTGATGGCAATGCGGACTATCCTCAACAGAGTAGACCTTTGAGCTGTGGACGCAGGATGACTGGTATCAGACGGTTTACAGTACCTCTCCCCGGATTTGCTAATTGAAAGGGGCCATAGCTAAGTCGACTAGGTCTGCTATCTGGCTGCTGGTAATTACTTGTATTTAAAAAAATTATAAGGTATGAGCACAATTGCACCACTGTCTGAGAACGAGAAGAACTGAGCATTCTGTTTGAGTAACTACAGGATCATCATTCATTCCAGCACAGTTACAACCGACGGCGACTAGGATCAATTACTGTACAAATGTATCTTAGTCCGAGGTTGAATGATACCTGGAGTTCTTGAGGCGATTTCTCTGCGAATACCTACCTTGTCTTATGGGACCAAAGTAGGGTGGTAATTGCTCGGTCTGCCGATCTTCGTGCGGCAGTAATGCGGCGTTAAATAGGAATGCTCATCAAATGAAAAATGTGTCCACATCTGACAAGGTAGGATGAGCACTGGGCTACCATTTCAGCCAAATTACACACCCCGCCACAGACATGTGGCCCGGAGCATTGCAGAAAGGGTGCAAAGAATACAATTCCATTCTGAAAGAGCATCCTGTACATTCTATCTTGTCAGCCGATTTCATCCTGTCTGGAGACCTGGCCGTGCGCTCCAATTCTTCACCAAGCGCTACAGAGAAAGATCTAAGTGGGCTCATTAAAATAAGTGGCTACAGGGCAAAGTGTATCCAAGATGAGCTCACTCAAACATAGAGAGACTTGGAGTAGGTGACAAGTCACCATTTGTCTTATGTATTTATGCTTTTCATTAGCACCTCACCCAAAAATATATATACTGTATGTTTTTTATAAAATATAAATACATTTAAAATATATAATATTTTAAATTTATATTATACACACACACACATACATATACTGTACACACACACACACACACACACACACACACACACACACGCACGCACACACACACACTACTCTGATTAGAAATGAACTTCCTTCTAGAGCTCCACCACACCTCTGACAGGGGCTATTCGGGCAACAACAAATGAGGAGAACAAAGAGAAAACATTAAAAGAAAAAAAACAACAACACATACATGGCCTCCATCAGCACCTCAGCATAAGACAAATAAAAACATGTCTGCTTTGGAAAAATATGGTCCCCCTGTTCACCTTGAAAGGAAATGGCTACCACATCTGAAAGTTGTCAGCATACGTGTGGATTAAAAAGCAGTGAACTCAAATATATAACACAGCCCGTAATGTAAATAAAAGGAGGATAAGGCAAGGGTTGTGCAACTGCATTGATGCGAGTGTGTCGAGAAAGGTCAGCCTGGAGATACTAGGCACTCCTATCGTCTCCTCTGATCAGCACGGCACCTGCTCGGGCAACAAAAGTCTGGAACTCACAGCCAATCAGCATGGCCGTTGCCATGGTAGCCACAGTGCTTGCCGCATCGTTCAGGTTCAGCATGTGTCCCGACATCTGGTTAAGCTCGTCCACTGCATACTTAAACATGAAGGGCACTGTCACATTGGTGATCTGGGAGAGCAGAGAGGAAGGAGAGGTGAAGAGTCTCATTAAGCCCATCACAGTACAAAAATAAATGAATACATAATAATAATAATAATTCGGTGGTGCTAAGTAGTATTTTATTGATTTATTTACAACAATAAACCCCTTGAGATGTATCAATTCATTTCCAATGAGTTCCCGTCACCTGTGACAAACATCAGAGTACCGTATTTTCTGCACTAAAAGACAAACTGGATTATGAGGCGCACCTTCAATGAATGGCTATTTTGTAAAAAGAAATTCAGACATTGGACGCTTCATACTATAAGGCACAATCTACAATGACTCCACTAGATGGTGTTATGCTCCTTCCATTCAACTCGAGAGGCATCAGTTCAACTTGAGAGGCATTCATGACCGCCTCTGAAAAACGTAAATTAACTATTACTGTAATTAAATGAAATTACGAAAATTGAAAATAATGCATCAAAACAGAAAATCAAGCAAGGAATTCACAAAATAAATTATGGAGGGGGGCGGGGGGGGGAATAGAATTTAGTTTGTGATTACCTTGCTTGATTTTCTGTTTTGATGCATTATTTTCAATTTTTGTTGATTTTCTTCATGGTTTCATTGAAGTAATAATTAATTTACGGTTTTCGGAGGCGGCCATGAATGCCTCCCGAGTGGAACGGAAGAAGGCACGGAGACGGACAAAGACGTACAGTATTTTTATTTGTTGAGACTGTGAAAACCATTAATAAAGTCCAGAGGTGGGCAAACTACGGCCCGCGGGCCGGATCCGGCCCTTGGTCTTTTTAATCCGGCCCGCCGAAGATTGGTGCACAATTAAGGTTTGATTGCATTCATTTCATTTGAACTTGTACCGACATGTATTTCAACACCAGGTGGCGCAGTTACTTCAAGTTGCAGAGCACAGGGAAGGAGGGGAAGACGAAGAAAGAGGGAGAGAGTAATAACCATGGAAGGGAAAGCGATATGTATCTGATTAAACGAAGCGGGTAACAAAGTACGAAACATTCAGGAGACGCCTGGAGTCGGAAAGACTCAAATCTACGAGACTTTGAATAACAACGAAGCGATTCTTACTCAGTCCGATTCTGGCAATTTCCATGCTCAGAGTGAATTGCTTGTGGCTCGAGAAAATGAACATTTCCTAGAATGGTTTGATTGTTATGTTAAAAACTTTCCGCAAACTGAACCGCTAATATGAGTCGGAGAGCAGTCAAATGTGTAGAGCGTGAACAACAGGGGGCTCAGTACACATCCTTGAGGAGAACCGGTGCTGAGTGTGATGGTGGAGGAGAATGTTACATTATCACTGGCATACAAAGACATTGTGCTATTTTCTATTTCTAACTTTTGGCCCGGCCCTCCACATTATTTTCTGCTTCTCATTTGGCCCCCCCCCCCCGGGAAAATAATTGCCCACCCCTGATAAAGTCTGTGTTTTAAAAAAAATAAAACCACAGCTCTCCTTTTTTCAACAAATAGAGGTGAGTCATTGTCCGTCTCTGTGCCTTCTCTTCCGTGCAACTCAAGAGACGTTCATGACCGCCTCCGAAAAACGCATTGACATTTCCTTGATCATAGCGCCACGACGACTATGATCAGATGTCAGTAGTAGTTATTTATTCCTTTTTTGTGTATTCACAAATGATGAAATCACAATATAAATTCTGTACGGGTGGCTACAGAATTTATTTTGTGACAGCTTTGCTTGCTTTTCAGTTTTGATGTATTATTTAAAATTTTCATAGTTACATTGATGTAATCATTAGTTTCGGAGGTGGTCTTGAACGCCTCTCGAGTCGAACGGAAGAAAGCACGGAGACAAACAAAGACGTATCTGTATTTGTTGAGACTGTTTTAAAAATTTAACACCACAGCTCTCCTTTTTTCGGAGCTGCAACAAAAACTTATTAAAAAGCAGTGACACAGTTCACTGAACCAACAGCAAGTAATAACAGTGGAAGCATGTCTCCAGGAAGGAGCCATCTTCAAGTTGATGTATTACCGTAATGACCATACAAAAGACGCCCCGGATTGTAAGGCGCTCGGTGAGTTTTTAACTCTCAGGGCAGGTGTTGCAAATTTGTAACAACCAAGTACCTTTACCTGTTACAAGAACTTGAGAGCCCGAGAGGGTTAAGAAAATTGAAGAAAATACGGTAAATGCCAAAAAGAACAAAAAGCAAGACAAGGGGCACCACAGTACCGCGACAAAATGCCAATCATGCGCAGTCGGTTTTTTTCCTCCAATGATTCAATCGATTGGGAGACTTTTTGAGCAGAATAATGCTGCTGGAAGGTAGAGCTCAACTTCCTAAGGATGATCATTCTACTCAATTGACAGAATTTTGGTTGAACGATTAATCAATTATTGTGCCGATTCCTATAACAAGCTCCACGGAGGAGGTTTTAAAGGCTGTTTTGACACACTGGAAACAGCCCCCCCTAACATGCACATGGAGGCTTTACACACAGTCTATGAATGCCTGCGAATGCTCCCTCACCATCTCCACTGGTGCTCCTGCGTTCGCTGGTATTTCCGGCTAATGGAATTAAATTGGGTATTAGGGCTAATTAAAAGCATAGGGACAGCCGTGTGAGCCAACCTAAGCACTTTGTGACACATTAGGGCAGCCGGAGAACAATGAGGAACACAGCATTTTCCTTTCTGCCTTGTTTCTTTGATTTTCTCTCATACAATGCTGCATGATACACCAGTAATTGAATATCAGTAGCTGCCCGGTAGTCCAGTGGTTAGCACGTCGGCTTCACAGTGCAGAGGTACCGGGTTCGATTCCAGCTCCGGCCTCCCTGTGTGGAGTTTGCATGTTCTCCCCGGGCCTGCGTGGGTTTTCTCCGGGTGCTCCGGTTTCTTCCCACATTCCAAAAACATGCGTGGCAGGCTGATTGGACGTTCTAAATTGTCCCGAGGTGTGAGTGTGAGCGTGAGCGTGAATGGTTGTTCGTTTCTGTGTGCCCTGCGATTGGCTGGCAACCGATTCAGGGTGTCCCCCGCCTACTGCCCGAAGACAGCTGGGATAGGCTCCAGCACCCCCCGCGACCCTAGTGAGGATCAAGCAGTTCGGAAAATTGATGGATGGATGGATAAAGAAAATAAACTACAAGCATTTATCCATAAATAGACACATTTATCCACACAGCCTACATGCAAATCAGGGATGTGCTGGGAACAAAATTCAGCCCAGGAATAGTTGTCGAAGCAGCCGTCACTTGCCGAAAAACAATTTGCGATCGGGGTCATGGTTGGGGGCGTTAACGGACCTCCAGTCACGTGCCAAAAAATAATAGACGACAAGGAGTCGGTGGTAGTGATTATTTTTGCCTGCCGTGATACCCAGGACTAGCCCAGAAATATACCGGCCGTTTGGGAAAAATTAACATATTTTTCAGAAATTTTCCGATGGCCATGAAAAAGAAAAAAATGCATACCACTAGCTACCATGACCAGAAACTATTATCGCAGGGCTTATAAACACTCCCTCATCGAATGTCTAACTCATTATGAGGTTGCAAAATGTAGGTACTGTGTTGAACCATGTGGGCAGGTTATATAGGAGTTTCAGTACGTTCCAACAGCAATGCAGACATTTGTGGTCATGATAGATATTCTCAACATGTACAAAATTAGAGAAGCAACAGTGATGGGATCACTACAACAAGGAAAAAATTATGGTGAAGATGCTTTCAGAAAAAAAATCTGGCATCAAAAATCTCTTGCATAGTCTGGTAGTTGTACAGCAAGTTGCACAAGTGACAATGAATCCAAACTGAACCACAAAATTGTCAAAGTAGCAATGACTGCCACCTTTGAATCACATTTAACACGTTTCCACACAAAATGTTTCTCAGAAAATAAAATGGTAATGACAAAAATAAAACCATACCTTAACATGTTAGCATTTTTGTGCGCACACAAATAATGCAGGTGGTCTCTGCGAGCATGCGGGTGTGTCAGGTAGAGCTTTAGCTACAGCTTTGTATTTTTAACTGTGAATCTTTTATTAACCTTTTACTGTAACAATGCACTGTGGTAGGAGAGTTTAGAGCTCAGCAGCACTATTAACTTTCACCAGTGCAGGGTTTTATATCAAGAAATTGTTTAGTCTGATCACAACATTTCACCCGACACACATATTGCAAGTTAAGTCGAGTCTAGAAGGTGGATGACCTTTGGAGTTTCAAAATAAATGAAGTGTGATACGTGCAATACATGAACTGTGAAGACTGGAGTTATTATAGCTACCACAAAGCCAAAGAGGCGTGCAAACCTACTGTAGCTCTTGCAGAGCCAAGGACTTCATCCAGCAAATTCATTTTACGTTCACTAAAATTCGCATTTTACAATGAACAAAGCACAAGGCCAAAACATGTAGCATGAATAAAGAGAGCTGTGACCCAAAAGCAGGGACGTGGTTGTACGTTCGCTGTTAGACGAAAAAGAAATAAAATGGACAACAAAACCCGAGAAACTGTCAGAAAATGGAATACTTCCATTCGTATGAAACAAAACAAATCCAACCAGAAAGAGAAAGACTCAGACAATCACAAGCTCCAGGATGACTGAGATGGTCTGAAGTTAACCGAGCACACTTTCACAATAGGAAGATGCCAGGGTAAAATAAACGATAGGCAAGACGTGGAAAGTCATTGTAATTAATTTAAACAAATGAAAGAGAGGAAGAAAAGATTTAAATGGAAAACAAAAATCAACAACTGGCCTCAGGAGCTGTGTCAACTCATGAAAGTAAGTTTTGTGATCAACGAGCAGCAAACAGTTTGTCAGACGACCCGAAACACAGAATCGAAAACACCGAAAACTGTAAGGAAGTGGAATGCCGAGGCTGCTCTGCTGGATGTTGAGTCCCGGCTGCGCACAACAGATCAAGTGGTTATGGCACAGCAAGCTTGGGGCTGTTCCCAACACCTCGACACAGGGTGTGCAGAGAGGCAGATTCATGGGGGGGGGGGGGGGGGGGGGGTGCAGCTGAGGACGGAAGATCAAGCAGAGTGGCTTGCTTGAGGCAAGATTTGGACACGGTGGGAGCAACCAACGGACCGAAAGAAAAGGCCCCTGGACGGACCGCCACATCGTATCACTTGCCAAATTCAGGCAGTACTGTATATGATAGCTTGCCTTGCCCCGCGATCATCTTCACCTTGGGAGAAGTGGAGACCCCTAACTGGTCGCTGTGCTCAGCAAGAGCTCTTGGAACACATCCCGAGCTACTGCCCAAAAGCTCTCAGTCAGGGCCGGGGTGCTGAATCCAATTGCATAAGCCATCAGACCGCATATCAGTATCTGCAGCCGGGAGCGAAACACCACCGGTGCAAGAGCTTTTGTCAAGGCTTGAGTGCAGCCAAGGCCAGGACACAAGACTACGGCAGCAGGGATGCTGTCAACAGCCCGGCCGGCACTGCCAGCTCTTTGTAGTCCTGGAGAAACAGCAAAGATTCCCACAGCACATCATAAGCTCCACCTTGAGGCCAGATACACTTTGCATCTCTTAGGCCACTAAGAACAACATCAGAATCAGAATCATCTTTATTGGCCAAGTATGTAGAACACACAAGGAATTTGTCTCCAGTATAACACGCTGCACTAGTATCATCGTAAACAACAAAATCATTGAACCATTTTAGAGTAACCAGTAGTTTTGTAGTACCATTTTGTGGTGCAAGAAGAGTGACTATGTCAGTGACTGTTTAAGGAGTTAATGGCTAGAGGGAAGAAGCTGTTTAAGTGTCTACTGGATTTGGTGCGCATTGATCTGTAGCGTCTGCCTGAGGGGAGTGGCTGAAAAAGGTGGTGGGCAGGGTGCGGGGGATCCAGGAGGATTTTCCGTGCCCTTGTCTTGATTCTTGCAGTGTGCAAGTCCTCAAGAGTGGGTAGGGCGGTGCCAACGATTTTTTCTGCCATCCTAACTGTCCGTTGAAGTCGGATTTTGTCCTTTTTTGTGGCGGCCCCAAACCAAACCGTGATTGAAGAACACAGGATTGATTCGATGACTGCCGTGTAGAACTGTCGTAGCACCTCCTCTGGCAGGCCATGCTTCCTCAGCAGCCTCAGGAAGTACATGCGCTGCCGGGCCCTTTTCAGGATGGAGATGGTGTTGACTTCCCACTTCATGTCCTGGGAGACTGTGATTCCCAGGAACTTGAAGGTCTCGACGGTTGACACAGGGCAGTTGGATAGTGTGAGGGGCAACTGAGGAGAAGAATGTTTCCTGAAGTCCACGATCATCTCTACAGTCTTGAGCGTGTTCAGCCCGAGGTTGTGTCGGCCGCACCAGAGCTCCAGCTGCTCCACTTGTTGGCGGTACGCAGACTCGTCGCCGTCTTTGATGAGACCGATGACCGTGGTGTCGTCTGCGAAATTTATGAGTTTGACAGCTGGATCTGTTGAGGTGCAATCGTTTGTGTAGAGAGAAGAGCAGTGGCGAGAGGACACATCCCTGTGGGGCTCCAGTGCTGGTGGTGCGTATTGATGATGTTGTTGCTCCCAGTCTAACCTGTTGTGTCCGTCCCGTCAGGAAGCTGAGGATCCACTGGCAGATCGTAGGGGACACACCGAGGTGGAGTAGTTTGGGGGTGAGGAGTTTCGGGATGATGGTGTTGAACGCAGAGCTGAAATCCACAAACAGAATCCTTGCGTAGGTCTCTGTGCTGTCGAGGTGCTTGAGGATGTAGTGCAGACCTATGTTGACTGCGTCTTCCACAGACCTGTTTGCCCGGTAGCTCATCACGGAGGTGTCGGCCCCATGCGAAAATGGCATGGGGGAGGCTCATGAAATTTTGATTTCAATGCATGTTTATATTGAAAACTAGAGTTGAATCATCATAAACAGATTGTAAGGAATCTTGAATATGAACCAAGAAATTAGATTTGAGATCCTGCCCTTGAAACATGAAACTGACGTTAAAAGGGGTAAACAAATGCGAAAAGTTAAACCGCTGCATATGATAATATGATGTCTAGCATAGAAACGGAATCGTCTTGGTTTGTACCTTGGCTGTGGCTAGCAGGCCCAGCGAGAGGACAACACGGGCCCGTAGGTCAGGTCTGTCCTTCGGCCACACATAAGACAGCATGGCAGACAGGATAGTAGTTGTGTTCACCTCTTTCAGCTGAGAGAACAAGACAATTTTCTCATTTTGTTTGAAAACAAACTGCTTCCTCTTCATACAACATAATTTTGTTTTAACTCAAATTGGCATGTCTTAAACCACTTCTACGTTTCATAAGTTTTATTACACGGTGGTTAACGTTTCCTTTTACGCATGAGATGGTTAAAAATGCTAACTCCTACATACAGTGGCTATTTTAGACTCTTTCAAATGGAATCTAAAATGTCTACAGGGCCCCTGGGGGTTCGGAAAGAATCATCAAGGAGAGCTGAAGATTCAGCCTGACACTGCAAGTCCCTTGAGACACCTGGGATGTCATCCCATCTGATATTGGGGCACCCACACTGTTGCCACCATGTCTATTTACAAACACTCCAGCGCACACCTGCCACAGGGACTCTCTGCGGGCCAAAGTTGATGCACTAATTCCTCTAATCCATTCAATATGGAGGCTCCGCATTACAGCCAGGCTTTAGGGCAGCAAATTACGCGACCTTGTTCTCAACATCTGCCTTTCATCAAATTCAATTGAGTAATATGTGACATTACAAAGAGGGCGTTAACCTTTACTGCAATTGCAAAGGTTTCTATGACACAAATGGAGCTCGGCTAATATCAATTCAGTGTTTTTAATCTGGAGAAGTATTTTTAGTGTGTAGAAATAAAAACACAATCAATGGTTTGGCAGTATGACGACACGATTATAAAAGAGACACTCGAATTAACAAATCTTTTTTAAATATAGGCGGCCCGGTGGTCCAGTGGTTAGCGCGCTGACCTCACATTGCAGAGGTCGTGGGTTCGATTCCAGCACCGGGATTCCTGTGTGGAGTTTGCATGTTCTCCCCTGGCCTGCGTGGGTTTTCTCTGGGTACTCTGCTTTCTTTTTAACACACAAGCCGTCATTCAGCCGATTTATTGCTTTGACTTGCGCATGCAAACTCAATTCATCTTACTTCACAACAAGCAGCAGTTTTGCAGACAGTGAAGAATTCATCAAAAAGAAGCTTCAAGCTGTTTACTCCCACTGTCAAAGTAAACAAATAGAATTACTCGATATGTATTTAAGGCAGATCGCTGTCTTCAGAAAGATCCAGCTTGATGTCTACATACGGTTGAACACGCAGTTGACATGCTAATGGATTTGGATCGACAGTTTTAGAATCCTGTTAGGTGAACTTCCGAAAAAGGGTGATTCATCACTCACTAGTAGAACTACTTGCAAATATTTCTTGACCCTGACAAACAACTATGGGCTAAAAAATACATCGGTGTTTGTGCCAATCTGTGCATTTTTTGTGATATTTCATGAAAACATGTATTTAATTATTTTTCTTAATTCTCAACATTTTAGTGGAGATATCTACCTGTATAACTTGGGCACTACCGTGTACATTATATGAAAATTTGTGTTTTTGGTAGCGCAGCCGTAAAAGAGTTTAAGACATGCCATGTGTCCCGTCAGTCCCACTGTGAATTGCTTGCAGAAACACTGAAACGCAAAAGCTCTCACCACATTTTTGGGGTCTGCAATGAGACGTCCTCCAGCGTTCCCGTGCCAGCATGTTCGTTTATCTGTCACCTGCAACTGCTGTGGGAGGTTTGCCATTAAAGTGTCCATGAATCTCATATATTCACAGCACTTTGATCTAGAAGTACTTCTCATGTCTACTTACGTTTGCTGCCTCCAAAATCCGTCTACTGCTTTCAGTTGTATTTGTTTTCCAAGTTCTTGTTCGCAAGCGCGGCAGGGCACTCAGCTGAAACACAAGATATAAAAGCACTGATCAGAATCTTGTATAACACCTCTCGACTGTGTGAGCTCAATTTATTTCATTCTGTTGAGAGTTTACTGTAAGCCATGTCACTAATCAATAGTGTCTTCAAATTTGAATATGCAAAACGTACATAAGGTAGTTTATTATAAGGTAGTATATGTGTTATATTCATATTAAAATTCACAATGCATTCACTGTATCCATATGTATTTGTTTTTATATTACATATTTTTGACAATATTGTGATCATAACCATTTTGGTCACCATGTTCTTGATGAAGTTTTCATACGATTCATGAACCAATTGTGTTTACTGAGCCCTCTAGATGGCCCCCTCTGTACAAATTAGTGGTGAATATATGGACACTACCTATATATTGTAGAAATGATCTTAATCAAATCTCATCAATAGAGTGGTTTGGCCTTTTCTGTATCGCCCACAATCCATTGCCAGCGGACATTCTGAAAGGCTAGCCCCGCTAACAAAGCGTTTTTGCCATTCATCATGCGTATTTGCCATTCGTCCTCCCAAAAATAATTACAAACGCCGATCCAAAGGAAAAGTGATCCATAGCGAGAGCTAAGCTGTGGCTATGGTTGCAAGCCACAAACATCGCCGTCGTTTTTTTTTTTTACTTTGGAGAGAGCTTCACATAAATGCAGACGTACTGTTATTTCCTGTGTCTTCGTTAATAGTTACCATACATGAGGATAAGTATACTATATATATATATATATATATATATATTTGGAGCACTTGGTAGCTCCTTCAGCCAGAGACTGTTACACCCGCGCTGCAAGAAGGAGAGATACCGACGCTCGTTCCAACCGACTGCTGTCAGGCTGATGAATAAAAAATAACAATCATAATAATAATAATAATTAAATGATGTGAAGGAAAATTTGTTTGTTGTTTTTTTTTTTCTCTTTCTCCTTTCTTCTTTCTACATACATTCTTGCTGCTGGAGGCTGTAAATTTCCCCAGTGTGGAACGAATAAAGGATATCTTATCATATATATATATATATATATATATATATATATATAAAATCCTCATCTCACCCCTCGGGTGGTGTCCGTCCCTCATTCAGCTCGGGTCCTCTACCAGAGGCCAGGAAGCTTGAGGGTTCTGCGCAGTATCCTTGCTGTTCCCAGCACTGCAAATTTCTGGACTGAGATGTCTGATGTTGTTCCCGGGATCTGTTGCAACCACTCATCTAGTTTGGGGGTCACTGCCCCGAGTGCTCCGACCACCACAGGCACGACTGTCGCCTTTACCTTCCAGGCTCTCTCCAGCTCCTCTGTGAGCCCTTGGTATTTCTCGAGTTTCTCATGTTCCTCTTCCTGATGTTTCCATCACTTGGGACCGCTACATCCACTACAACGGCTTTCCTCTGCCCTTTATCTATGATCACAATATCTGGTTGGTTCGCCATTACCATCTTGTCAGTCTCGATCTGGAAGTCCCACAGGATCTTCGCTCTGTCATTCTCCACCACCTTCGGAGGTGTTTCCCATTTTGACCTTGGGGTTTCCAGTCCATACTCCGCACAGATGTTTCGGTAGACTATGCCAGCCACCTGGTTATGGCGTTCCATGTAGGCTTTCCCTGCCAGCATCTTACACCCTGCAGTTATGTGTTGGATCGTCTCAGGTGCCTCTTTGCACAACCTACACCTTGGGTCTTGTCTGGTGTGGTATATCTGGGCCTCGATGGCTCTGGTGCTCAAGGCCTGCTCCTGAGCAGCCAGGATGAGTGCTTCTGTGCTGTCCTTCAGGCCAGCCCTCTCTAGCCACTGATAAGACTTCTTGAGATCAGCCACTTCAGTTATGGTCCGGTGGTACATCCCGTGTAGGAGCTTGTCCTCCCATGATGGTCCCTCTTCCAGCGCCTCATCTTCTGTTCCCCATTGTCAGACATTCTCTGAGTACGTCATCCGATGGAGCCTTCTCCTTGATGTATTCATGGAGCTTGGATGTTTCATCCTGGACAGTGGCTCTCACACTCACTAGTCCCCGGCCTCCTTCCTTTCGGCTTGCGTACAGTCTCAGGGTGCTGGATTTGAGATGGAACCCTCCATGCATGGTTATGAGCTTTCGGGTCTTAACGTCCGTGGTCTGAATCTCTTCCTTTGGCCACCTTATTATTCCTGCAGGGTATCTGATCACTGGCAGGGCATAGCGGTTTATTGCCCGGGTCTTATTCTTGCCATTGAGCTGGCTTCTTAGGACTTGCCTCACTCGCTGGAGGTATTTGGCCGTAGCCGCTTTCCTTGTTGCCAGTTCGAGGTTGCCATTGGCTTGTGGTATACCGAGGTACTTGTACCTGTCCTCAATGTCTGCTATTGTTCCTTCAGGGAGTGAGACCCCTTCAGTGCGGACGACCTTTCCTCTCTTAGTCACCATCCGACTACATTTCTCAAGCCCGAATGACATCCCGATGTCGCTGCTGTAGATCCTGGTTGTGTGGATCAGGGAATCTATGTCCCTTTCGCTCTTAGCATACAGCTTTATGTCATCCATGTAGAGGAGGTGACTGATTGTAGCTCCATTTCTGAGGCGGTGTCCATAGCCTGTCTTGGTGATTACTTGGCTTATGGGGTTCAGTCCTATGCAGAACAGCAGTGGGGAGAGTGCATCACCTTGGTATATGCCACATTTGATGGACACTTGGGTAAGTGGCTTGCTTCAAGTGTGGTTTTCCACATCCTCATTGAGTTCGCAACGAAGCCTCTAAGGGTCCTGTTCACCTTATACAACTCCAAGCATTCAGTGATCCATGTATGCGGCATCGAGTCACAGGCTTTCTTGTAATCAATCCAAGCTGTGCACAGGTTGGTACGTCGGGACCTGCAGTCTTGTGCGACTGTTCTGTCAACCAGGAGCTGATGTTTGGCTCCTCTGGTATCTCTACCAATGCCCTTCTGTGCTTCGTTCATGTATTGATCCATGTGTCCACTTATCTTAGCCGCAATTATGCCTGACATGAGCTTCCATGTTGTGGAGAGACAGGTTATTGGCAGATAGTTGGATCGTTCATGATCAGGATCGTTCGCCCTTCGGTTAGCCATTCTGGGTGAGTCCCATCCCTCAGCAGCTGGTTCATTTGTACTGCTAGGCGCTCATGGAGTGCTGTGAGTTTCTTTAGACGGTAAGTGTGGACCATGTCCGGACCTGGTGCTGTCCAGTTCTTCATATCTGAGACTCTTTCCTGTATGTCTGCCACTGTTATGGTAACTGGGTTCTGTTCAGGGAGGTTGCTGTGCTCCTCTCTCAGGGTCACCAGCCATTGTGCACTGCTGTTATGTGCAACCTCCTTCTCCCATATGCCTTTCCAGTACCTTTCAGTTTCCAGTCTTGGTGGGTCAGCTCTATTGTCACTGAGCGTACACTTTCGCAGGTTGTGTTGCGAACAGCCTGTTTATTCGTCTGGCCTCATTCTCTTTCGTGTACCGCTTGGAGCCTTTGTTTTGCAGTTTCGAGTGCTTCGGGTATGGTCATCTGGATGTACCTCTCGGTTATCGGCCTTTTCATCACACCTCTCTGGGCCTCCGTCAATTGACTCACATCTTTCCGGGCCGCCTTGATCTTAGCCTCCAACCGGTTTTTCCATGGGGGGTAACGTATCTCATGGCTTCCAAGGTTGCTCTTATGGCCCAGAGTCTCCAGGATCACTGATGCTGAAGCGTATATCAGCTCATTGGTTTCTGTGATCGTTACGGTAGGGATCGCCCTCAGTGCTGCATTCACACTTTCTATGAGACTTTCAGATGGTACTTCACATAGCCGTTGTAATCGGTTTCTAGGTTGCCCAGCTTTCATTCTCACCATGATCTTAGCTTTCAGGTCAGTTGGTGCCTCGCTCAGCATTTCATTCATTGGAGCTGGCCTCCCAATCTCTTGTATGACCTCCTCCTCTGATCTGGCAGCCTGGAGCCCTTCACCATGGAACCTGCGTTGTACCTCATCAATCTCAAGTTGTGACAGCAGTTGCCGTTTGTGGATGTTGGAACACTGAGCTACTAGTTGTTTCGTGGTCAACCGTGACTGTGAGTTTCGAAGTAACCATTTAGCCCACATTCTCTGCATGTAACCCCTCTGACTAGGGTTGCTTGAGTAGTAGCATTCCAACAGAGCCATGTTATCGCATCTCGCCCATCTCCGCTTTGTTCCAATAGCCCATTTTTCATCAAGGTGCTCTGGTTCCCCAGCACCTGACGCAGACCTTGTTTGGCCGGGCGACGTCTGAGCCGGCATGTCATTTGTTTTATTGTCTCTCATCATTGTATGAGGTAGGCATTAGCGTGAAGCCATCCCACACTGGATGGTGTTATGTGCTCATTTTTGCCCCAAGCGGGATTCGAACCACCGTCTCCCGTATGCAAACCGATGCCTTACCAACTGAGATATCCAGCCGCTAATATATATATATATATATATATATATATTTACAAAAACGACTATTGTCTGATAAAAAAGTAACATATTACAATTAACAAGAAGACAAATGTCCGAGCGCTACCGATCACCATGTTTGTCTCCAATTTAAAATCCTACTTCAGTTTTTCACCTTTCACAGGGGGTTCTGGTCTCCATTAACTGTGAAAATCAAGGGATTACTGTGCTTACTTTTGTGTCAGCAATCCAATCATGCTGTTGAAAGTTTAAAAGTATCCAAATCTACAGTCAAAGTTCACTAAAAACCTCTCATCGCGTAAACTAATTGAGATAGTCACACCTAACAACGTGCCGGCGTTTGCGATGAAAAGGCGAAGCAGCCTACAGCTATGGTCAAACAAATGAGATTGTGGGATATGTTACTATTTTTGGGGACAAAGGTCAACCCCTTTATATAAGTGTGTTTTAATACATAAAATGAAAATTATGCACAAGCAAACCGAAAAGTCACTTGCTGTGGCGACCCCTGATGTGATAAGCATAAAGTCACAACAACAGCCCTGTTTAAACAGGTAATTGCAAAATATTGTTGTTCAGTTTAGGCATAATTTTTCAATATCGTGCTGCCCTGGTTATCTCAATTGACTCGAGTCTCAAGCATCATTTCGAAACTCAGTGTCATATCAAAACTGAAACAGAACGCAATCAACTTTCACTTTTGAAATGTCGGAATCTTTTTATATCTTGTACTTTTCATTCCTCCGACCGTGGAGCAACGCTGTTCACTGACAATGACATCAGCGGAAAATAAATGTCAATGCACCCACCACCGGGTGGGACAAACACGCTTATCTAACATTTACTGACTTCTGTGGGACTCTCAAACACGTGATGCAAGACGCCTGCCAAGTCGATATGATTTCCCTAACTGAAGAAACGAACAGTATTGCTTCACGACCTGTGACCATTGCGTTGTCACATAAAAATCACGTCCAACATTGAGTTGCAGCTGTCCATGGTGTAGACAGCGCAAGATACAACTTGTGAACATCTTGGTACTGGAGATCGAAGTTAGCACCAAGCTAGCGGACATGATACAAACTCACGTGGGATTTGCGTGAAAGCAGCCGCATAACAGCCATACGGCATTCCGAAAATCAGACCTTGTGAGTTTGGTTCACGAGTTACAACGGAAGACATTTGTAAACTTGTGCCCAGATCTGTCCTTGTGTGGTACCTGTCAACCCCAAAAGCACCTTGCCCTCTGTAACTGCTCTCAACTTACCAGGTAAGGACTTTGGCGCGTGTACTTCGTCCCGTTCTCGCTTTGACTTTTATTCCAAGTGTGATATGAGCTAGTTTTTCGAAGAATACTTGCCAGTTTTTGCCTGTGCAAGTGTAAGCCGCATTTCAGCGACACCAACAGTGGCGCCATGTTGCAAGTGTGAGAGAAGGCGGGACGTAGGCGCGCCGCTACGTCATTTCCGTTTAGGTCATCGCCTGTCACTAGTGTCAAAGCTAGCAAGCGGACGCTGTTGCCACACACCGCTATTATAACCTTAAAATAGGACTAATTAGACTTTTTAAACGACGTGGTTTAGAGTTCAAACGGTCTTGACCGTGACGATTATATTGTCGCCGGATGCGACAGCTGGATTAATTTGGGAATTTCTTTTCTCGAAAACTCGAGTCTCGGCTCAAGGTAAAACACGTTGTCTGGCCGCTTTGCTCTTTGTTGAACAGCTAATTTCGACCAACTTTGATTCTTTTGTCAGAGAACCAGTGTCCCTCTCACTCAGGATGCCATGCCACAATCAGCAAATGAGCACTGTAAACACCGGCCAGGACCACCCAATGAAGCAAGTGCGCTTTGCCACTAACAGCAGCGGCAATGTGACCGCTGTGTTGGCCACTCACGAGGCAGGTGATGCCAGTAGCAGACAGCCCGTAAACCAGGACTCACTTGGACCCCAACTCAAACTGCTTCCTCTCAATGACCAGATACGAGAATTACAGACTATTATTAGAGACAAGTGAGTCAATACTTTTGTTATTATTCTATCAATCCCACGTTCTCCACCGCCATTTAAAAAAAAAATATTGTTCAGCCTGACATTACACGACATAATCGAAATCAAATTGGGCCGTTTGTAATAATCGGCAGCAAATTTAAAAAAAACAAAATGTAATCTTTTCTCTCTCTTGCATAGAAATGACCATTCAAGGATGGTACAAAATTGCTGAACAAAAAAAACATAATTAAGTGCAAGAACTAATTTTGTACTTTTTTTCACAAAAAAATCAACATTTCAATATTTCCTGCACATTGTTCCAAATCCCACCCAAAATTATTTGGCCTACTCGTGTTGTAGTATAGGGGATGGAGTCGTATAGGGGATTATACAACCCAGTGTAAATGGGACTAAGTCATGTCTGCCATCTAATGGTAATTAATGATATTACAACTTACGCCTGACCCCAGAAATAATGGGCAGGGTTTTTTTACTCTCTTTGAAACCTTTATTCGACTCTTTCAAATAAATAAATAAATGCATTTGAATCATAAATTATACCACAAGCATTGTATATCGATACAAGAACACTTCAGTTTTTCAGACGGCTACATTTTCCTGTAATTATGTTTTATAATCAAAGGTGGTAAGCATGAAAACTGAATGACATTGGCTTCAGATTTTCAAACTGTTTTTTATTTTATTTAGTTTTTTATCCAGTATTCTTTTGTTTTTAATGCCATATGGTAAGCATGAAAAGGATGTACAGCGGTAAAATACAGCCCGTTCATTGGTGCTTCTGGTGATTGTCATGGTGTGGAGAGGATACTGATGGAGAAGATACTGGTCTGCCAATCCTGACTTTGGCTTTTACTACTGTGCTTATCATTGCTGGGTCCTGTGCTTCAGGTCTCTTTGGGCCCATAATTGATCAATCAAGGGGCTACTCAAGTGTGGTCGAGGCCCACAGCCGGCCTGTCGCCCATCTCTGTTCAAATAGTATAACAAGTCATTTCAGTTATGTAGTATCGCAGTCTGAACACATAGGAGGAATATTGAAAAGCAATAAATGCAGCCGCCGCCATCACCAAACGAATGTCGATCATCATTGTTTTTGCAGAGCGTAATTTAAAGTTACGTTAAAGTCTTGCCATACATGTCCTTAAAGTATCTAGAAACTATGAAGTTGTGCATGTCTTCCGTTCATTCATTCATCTTCCGAGCCGCTTGATCCTCACTAGGGTCGCGGGGGTGCTGGAGCCTATCCCAGCTGTCTTCGGGCAGTAGGCGGGGGACACCCTGAATCGGTTGCCAGCCAATCGCAGGGCACACAGAAACGAACAACCATTCACACTCACACTCACACCTAGGGACAATTTAGAGTGTTCAATCAGCCTGCCACGCATGTTTTTGGAATGTGGGAGGAAACCGGAGCACCCGGAGAAAACCCACGCAAGCCCGCGGAGAACATGCAAACTCCACACAGGGAGGCCGGAGCTGGAATCGAACCCGGTACCTCTGCACTGTGAAGCCGACGTGCTAACCACTGGACTACCGGGCCGCCTGTTGTGCATGTCATGAAATGTTTTTTTTTATAGGATAGTGGTAACATTTTTAATGAGGGATTTCAAACAGTCCAGAGAAATGTGTGTGTGAAACACCACATATACACAAGTTATAGCAGTCTTGGAGGAATCTTGAAACAGTGAAGCGTAAAACATCATATGATCGGTATGCGTAATGATTGTCAAACAAAGGTCAGAGGGTGCCTTTTGGCCAGCAAAAAAACGAAACTAAAAAAACAGTGCCTACAATGCAGCAAATAAAAATACACTTCTCAAGTATAAATAGTCAATTTATTAGTATCAGACAGAATATTAATAGATAGTGCTGTAGTTTAAAAGTTGACGTAGACAACATTTAGGAGGATATTACTGGTTATGCCGGACGGAGCATACATGGAAAATGAACGGCATGTAACAGTTACTGTGTCATCTTCTGTACTAAAGTAATTACCATGATTTGTCAAATATACCTGGAAACAGCCACATTTTTAAAAAATATTTTCTATCATTTGTTATCATCCCTTTGACAATAAAATGTTAGGAAAACTGTTCTCTGGTATATCCTAATATCAATATACCATCCCACAAGCCTCTTTGATGTTTGTCACCTGGGGTCCAAAAGTAGAAGTTTCTTTTATCGGGTGGCATTTCAGTCTTTTTGAAGTTCTCAAAGGGCACTGCAAAATTTGAGAAGAAAAGGTCGAGACCACACAAATGTTTGCTATCTATCATAAGCAGTTGTAAGATGGGTTGGAGGTTATAACAGTTACTGGGCCTGAGGTCTTATTGGCTTTTAGGAATTACATGGCAAATCGGAAACAATACTGGGCTGTATCCAGCAGGGTTTCCCACCCTCAATGGACGTGTCCAGACAGCTTCAAAATACTGTAACATTTACATCTTGTGACAGTGTGTAAAAGGACATTGTTGATGTTTCAATGTTCATTATTTCAAAAATCCCACGGTAAAATTTCTATCACATCCACGTAAATCTATTTACTGTATATCATTGTAGATGAAGTAACTTCTAATTTTATTACATAGGGCGCGCCACCCCAATAGGAGACCGCCATGTTTCGATGCCATCTTTCTGCCACAGATACTCGGAGATAAATTAAGCGAACAGACTTCCTCAACATCATGACTACAGCACGTACAACAAATGCAATTTGTCACCTGAGGGAATACTAGAAGTTGTTTGTGATGACATTTTGTTTGCAACCGCAATGACAAAATTGGTGGTAGGTTTGCGAAGTGTGGTCCCTCTGAGGCACTGTAGTATGCATGCTTCAAAATGCACCGCACTTCGAGCTTAGGTCATTGCATTCTATTAAATTACGATTAGATGAAACTAAATCGTACACACTGTATCTTAAAAAAACAAAACAAAACAAAAATTGTTACTTTAATGTCCTTTCAAATTGTTGAGTAATGCCAGGCACTATTGCTCCCGATATTGGCAAATGTATTATATATGTATGACTATTAGACTGGACTGGTCTACAAACACGGACACCCCGATTAGGAAAAGGACAGAGCCGACTCTTCCTACTCAGGAAACTGAGGTCTTTTGGGGTTCAGGGGTCACTCCTTAAGACGTTCTATAACTCGGTGGTGGCCTCGGCCATCCATTATGGCATTGTCTGCTGGTCAGGCAGCATCTCAGCCCGGGACAGAAAGAGACTGGAGCGACTGGTCAGGAAGGCCAGTTCTGTCCTGGGTTGCTCCCTTGACACTCTGGAGGAGGTGGGCAACAGAAGGATGCTAACTAAGCTAAAAGCTATGATGGCCAGTCCCTCCCACCCCCTCCAGCCCGCCCTGACAGCACTTGGTAGCTCCTTCTGCCAGAGACTGTTACACCCGCGCTGCAAGAAGGAGAGATACCGACGCTCGTTCCTACCGACTGCTGTCAGGCTGATGAATAAAAAATAACAATCATAATAATAATAATAATAATTAAATGATGTGAAGGAAAATTGTAAATAGTACTGCGATTTATCCATTTTGTGTTCATATTGCATTTAATTGAAAGATGTTTGTTGTTTTTTTCTCTTTCTTCTTTCTACATACATTCTTGCTGCTGGAGGCTGTAAATTTCCCCAGTGTGGGACGAATAAAGGATATCTTATCTTATTAACCATCCTTTTATGTGTGTGATAAGTTGCACTCCTTTTTATTCAGTCGGTTGGAAAATGTACAGACCTAATTTCACTAATCCACTCCAGCAATTAAATTTGAATTTCTACATTGACTTTCCCATAACATCTGATCATTAATGTACGCTGAAATGTCTGTAACACTAATTAATTACTAGAAGTCACTGTATATTGAGAGGGAAAATCTAGTTTGGACATTTTGTTTTCCTGTGTTGTAGGACTACCAGCAGAGGGGATTTTGTGTTTTGTGCCGACCGACTGGTAGGATCGTACAGTACCATGATACCAACCGTGTGTTTATGCATTTTCAACATTTAATTGACTTATGTTGTTGTTCAACAGATTAGACTTGTAGTGGAAGAAGGCCTGAATCAACTGCCTTACTCAGAGTGTACAGTGACTACACCAACAGGTGGGAATCAGAATGAGAAAAGCTGCCGCATCCATCCCATTTTAACAGAGGACCTGACTTGGTTTGTTCCACACTGCTGCAGAACATTCATAACTAACTTGTGTCGTATCGGGTCTTCAGGATATAAATATGAAGGAGTCAAGTTTGAGAGAGGTAACTGCGGCGTCAGCATTATGAGGAGTGGTGAGTCAGACGACATCTGCAGTGCATCAAGTGAACAGACTCAACTACTGAACATAGAACTGCAAGCAGTAGAAGTAACAGTGGGAAAAATACTTGAATTTCAGCAAAAAAGGTTCTGGGATAATCTTCCTCTGAAATCCAACAAAATGTGGAGTTCAAAAGTTGTTTTTGAGACACTAGCAATTCTAGTGAGTCCTCATGTCCACCTCAGTAAAGAGCTTGCCACTGAAAATTCATCGTCCCTTCTTCGATCAGGCATGTCTATCGACAATAAATGTGCAACTATCAATGGCATCTGATTCCCAGGAAAGAGGGTGAAGCCAAGTAAGTATCAAAATAATGACATAGCCTCCTCGGTGCCATATTGGCCTGTTTTGAGCAATCACGTGACCACTACAACGTAGCGTGTGCTGAAACATTCAAACATGGTGGCCTATAATTTTTGGCTTATTTCTTGGCCTATTTTCCAATGAAAATGTAATATGGTATAATCAAGCATTGCCATACAATGATAAGGACCATGTGAAGTTTTGTATTCTTCCTTCAAGAAAGCAAGATAAACATTTACAATGACATCGGCTGGCACATGCTGCCGACCAGCTTCCAAAAGGTGCAGTCTCGTCACGAAAAGCTGAACATCGCTGAATCTCTGAAAAACTTGATTGTCACCGAAACCTATGTGCACATCTCTAATCATGCCCACTTCACATGATACATTTGAAAATATAGATCAAGATATATAAATCTTAGAATGATCGTTTTCATGTTTTTCTTTTATTGTATGGACTTCGCTAAGTCGTTTCTGCTTCATAGGTGCTCCGAGAGCAAAAACATAAATGTCACCTAACGTTTGAAAAATTACGACCAAACGTCACCAAAATCTGTGTACACCTATACCAAGCCTATTTCATACTCTGAAAATATTATAATAATCATCCAATTTTAAAATATTCGTTTTACTCGGAATGTGCATTTGGATTAAAAATTTAATGTCAAATGATAATTATCTCTTATGCTTAAAAAAAAATCACTTAAATGTACACAAACTGTAATTGATCACCACCAATATTTATGTGCACATGTATATATGCATGCCAACTTCATTCATTCATTTTCCGAACCGCTTTAGCCTCACTCGTTTCGCGGGGGATGCTGGAGCCTATCCCAGCTGTATTCGGGCAGTAGGCAGACACCCTGAATCGGTTGCCAGCCAATCGCAGGGCACACAGAGACAAACAAACATCCACGCCCACACTCACACCTAGGAACAATTGAGAACATTCAATCAGCCTGCCATGCATGTTTTTGGAATGTGGGAGGAAACCGGAGTACCCGGAGAAAACCCACGCAGGGCCGGGGAGAACATGCAAACTCCACACAGGGAGGCCGGAGCTGGAATCGAACTCGGTACCTCTGCACTGTGAAGTCCACGTGCTAACCACTGGACTACCGGGCCGCCTTAACTTCATATACCAAAAATATTTGAACAATTGCCGCCATATTTTGGATTTTATAGATGTCAATAAGCCTTCCTAGGCTGAAGACCTCATTCAAAAAGAAAGGAATTCGTTGCCTTTTCACGGGCAAGAATTAAGTGTTTAAGTTATAGCAATACTTGGCGACGCCATACGGCATTTCAGTAGCAAAACAGACCAAGAGAACAAGTCCAAAAGGAACAGATGCCACGTTTGAATGTTTCAGCATCCACTACGTCATCGGTAATCACATGCCTACGTAAAACTGGCCAAGACACCGCTGCGCAACTTATGTGATTATTGTGATTATTATCGGTCTAAACTGTTTTTCAGGGAATCGAATGCTGTTGATATTTGCACCATTGTTGTTTATACACCCGGCCTAATCAAATGATGGACAATGAATTTTCGGTGGCCTGTTGTGTTGCGTGTGTCTTTGGCACAGGTGAGGCCATGGAGCAAGGTCTGCGGGACTGCTGCCGTTCCATTCGCATCGGCAAAATACTCATCCAAAGTGACGAGGAGACCCAGAAAGCCAAGGTCTACTATGCCAAGTTCCCACCCGATATTTACAGAAGAAAAGTGCTGCTCATGTACCCCATTCTCAGTGAGTCTGAACAGGCGCAAGCATGTTGTTCTATGCTGGACTTCGATTTCCCAACACCAGCACATATATGAAACATGCATTTTCACGTATGTTTTTTTTTTTTCTTTTTTGAGAAATCTCAGTCACATCAACCTTTACCGGCCAAATCCTCATTTCCACACCATTCAGGCACACTCACCCTGGTCTGATAATTATCGCTCTCACAAAGGAAATTATACACTGCCTCAGCAATGGCCACCAAGCTCCAGAACAGCATAATGAAGGCCAGACAAAAAAAAATGTATTTTCCCTTTCGCATTTCCCTGTACATAAGGGGGAACAAAAATCCCTGACAGGTCAGAGGTTTTCTTAAATGGCAGAATATTTAAAAGCATGTTAAGTGCGGAGGTCACAACGGGGGACCTTTTTGAGATGATAACATAAGCAATTACACACCAGGAGACCTTTTCATATTTTTTTATGATTTAATAATCCAAATCATTCTAAAGATGTCAAGGCCGTTTTTGCAGTGTGACGTGTGTCATACACGATACGTTGTGTGTGTCGTCAGGTACTGGGAACACGGTGATTGAAGCAGTGAAGGTGCTGATCGAGCACGGGGTCCTGGCCAAACACATTATCCTCCTCAGCCTCTTCTCCACACCTCACGGTACATCAGCACAGCTGCATGATCTAATTTTCCATTTGCTTTTGTTTACCCAACAAATCAGTCTCCAATCTCCCCCCGCCTTTTTCCTCCTGATATTGCTGTTATTCGACTGGTAACTGCATTGCTGCGCATGGCTGCAGCTGGTGATTTCCGATCCGCTTTAGCCTCACGAGGGTCGCGGGGAGTGCTGGAGCCTATCCCAGCTGATTTTGGGCAGTAGGCGGGGGACACCAATTGCCAGCCAATTGCAGGGCACATAGAGACGAACAACCATCCATGCTCACACTTAGGGACAATTTAGAATGTTCAAAAACCCTGCCATGAATGTTTTTGGAATGTGAGAGGAAACCGGAGTACCCAGAGAAAACCTACGCCGGCCCGGGGAGAACATGCAAACCTCATACAGGGAGGCTGGAGCCAGAATGGAACTGCGAGGCTGACGAGCTAACCACCGGGACATACACACAGACACACACACGCAGACACACACACACACACGCACAGGATATAAAAGCAGAGAACTCAATTTTCGAAGTGTTTCTCCATCGGGTTAGATCTCATTCATTTAATCAAATTGCAAATGTTTTAGACCAGGGGTGCCCAAACTTTTTGGATCGAAGATCTACTTTTCGATTAACTAACCTCCCGGGATCTACCCTTATCGGCACGCGCACGCGCGCACGCACGCACGCACGCCATGATGAGAAACAGCCTGAAACGGAGGCATGCGACGCACTTTTGCAGCCTGTTAACTATGGTAGCTCACACGTACCATTTTAAAGTGCTTCCCTGGGCCCTCTTAAATTCCTATTCTTTGCTCGTGCCCTCTGTGAATTGTACATGAAAAGCTCTGATCACAAGCTGCAATTGCAAACTGCTGAGCGCTAACAACTTCCGGTGACGTAATCACGCGCCACGGTAAATTTAAGATTTACCTGCTTTATTTTATTTTTTAAAATTTTTTTAGTGAAAATGAGACTGATAAGATGATTAGTGTGCAGTGTATATTAACACAAAAATTATATTACTAACATGTACAAAGACACACAAATGTTTTTTTTTCTTCTCGACACTCCTCGGATCTACTTGGGACCTGTCTTAGATCTACCGGTAGACCAGGATCTACCTAATGGGCTCCCCTGTTTTAGACAATACATGTCACGGCACATCTTTGCAAAAGGTCAAGAACAGTTAGCCTACTGTGTACACGGTACAGATATTTCAATGGATCTCTGCCACAGTGACAAAACACCTAAAGATAAAGCAAAATGGCTGATGCATTTTGTCACCACGTATTATTTATATAAAAAATTAATTTAGTTTTGAATATAAATGTTTGGGAGTGATATGAGCCTTTGCAAGTGAGCTTTTGATGTTGTGCTGCCTTCTTTTGTCAAATGACCTTAAGAACATTGACAAAGTATTTTTTGTTTCTAGAAATGGTGCAGACCATTGGAGAAAACATGGCAACTAAAGGACCAGATTCAAATAAAATATTGCTTAAAATAAGGTCCTAGCCCCCTCTGCAGTCAATGGAATTAAAAGTCAGAGGCCACCATGAGGGGGCCAGTGAAATGTAAAAGCCCAAAAAGAGCAGTCGTGTCTTTCTTTGAACATTTTGCTTTAAACGTTGTCAGACAGTATCTGAAATCAAGTCTGCATTACTTTGAGAGTGAGAAAAAGAGAATTCCCCATTTCAATGGTGCTGCCAAGTGATAACATGTGCTCATTCAGAATTTCATTCTGACAATTTCAAATTGGACAATACAAGAATATGGAGGTGGGGGCTGCCAGCCAGCATCCTGGCTAAATAGTGGATCACAATGAAAGTGAATGAAATGTCAAGATGTGTTCTTTGTTTTCTATTTTAGGGGCCAAATCTATAATCCAGGAATTCCCAGACATCACCATATTGGCAACAGAAGTTCATCCAGTGGCGCCAACACATTTTGGACAAAGGTATTTTGGCACAGATTAAATCCAGGACACAGGGAGCAACATGGGCTTGTAATTGTTTTCAGTATGTTTTTGTTGCTTGTTTTAAAAAAGAAGAAAATCTCCTTGTGCCAAATACTCTTTCTGCGAAAATGAAACTATTTATTCTATTGATTTCTTTTTTCTATTTGTCATATGAATACAAACAATACTAAGCCGTATCGAGATCATTTTACTTTGCATGTTACAAGTGGTGATTTAATAAAGGATTTATATTTGTTACCAAAAGACCACCAAATGGAAAATAACGATATTTACAGACAAACATAAATGACACAATCACACACAATAATCCAAAGACCAGTTTGCACGAGCATTTGAAAATACTGTCTTGTGGCTGGTGAAAAAGATATTTTTTACTGTTAGAGATCCAGGTGTCTGATACATATGATATGTGTCACTGGCATATACCTGTATATTTTTAATACATATTCAATGTGTCACACAATGAAGCAAAATATGCAGACACTGCCCGCAGCAGCTATGTCTCGCTAGTTAATTTTAGCAATAAATAAACATCCGCATTTTCTGAAGGTTTTTACATGCACATACATTGAAAACATAACAACATAAATGGAAAATTACGAATGACAGGGGAGTATTGTCAGACATGAGTGTTACTTGATTGGTCCAACAAAGTAGAATTATCCTGTCATGAAGTCATGTGGTGGTGAAGTGAAAATGAAGTAAAAACACATCTAGTTGCATTTAGGCTTTGGGTCATTGTCAATAAACTGTCGTCAGAAGCTGTGTTTTGTCTCAAAACATTCACATAATATATGTAAAAATCCTCAGGAACATGGATACAAAACAATACAAATCACATATTGAGAGACCTGCTCTCCATCCACTTTTGGATGACCTACTTAAGAACCTTTGTGCTCTCTTCTAATAAAACACTTGTGCCAATTAAGGATTTTAAATCTCACGGATAAGACATCTCTTCATTGCTGGAATGCAACTTCAATTCTGACCTTTTTAGTGCCTGTCATGTTTTTTTTTTTCCCAAACCAGCACACGACAAGACAGCGTGCAAGGTGACGACAGTACTTTGAGAGTAAGCTATTTATACAGATGCTTGTGGGAAGGTGGCGCTCGACCAGATGATGACCGTCTGATCGGGGTTGAAGAATTGTTCCTTCGGCGTAACAATGAGAATAGAATGTGGAACTACCTCACTTTGAGCGCTTTTTAGCTGTACAATTATTCTTTTCAAATTAGTGCAGCTTACTTGAGTCACTGAACCCGAAACACTGGAGCACACTACCGAAGATACACCAAATTTGCACTTGCTGCAAGGCTGACCAGCTGACTTTGGACGAAAGGCAAGACGAGATGTTTGACAACCATTCACGCACATGGCTAACATCTATGCTTTTAGAATATGGTTAGTCTGAGTACCTGGAGACAACTCATGTATGCACGCGGAAAACAAACTCCATGAAGGAATGCCAAAGCGAACAGAGAACCTGCGAACTGTGAGGCAGACGTGCCAACCAACTGTGCTGCCCTGAGGTGTGCATTTGTTAATGAACTCACATCACAGCCAGGCATCTGCTCATGCAGACGCCACCAGAGTGAGGATAGGATTTTTTATGCGACAAAATATAATTATTATATGTATTTATAAAACTTGGGGGATAATTTTTATTCCGGTTTCTCTATTTTCTGACCAACCACAACCAACATGCAAGGTAATGATTAAAAACTATAATGGAGATTTGTTCCTGAATTGTTGTATGCCATCCTGTAGTTACAAGCGGGCTGCTGGATACATTCATTTGTAAAATGGATTCCCACAACATAAATACAGTATGCGTAAGGCGGAAGTTAAATGTGGTGTGTGTTAAATGACAAGACTGAACTTCGACAGAGTGAATCCATCTTCTTCCTTTCATAACTTTGCTGCTGTGAATTGGGATTTTTTTCCATTGAGAGACTAATAAAGGTTTTCTTATAAGTGAGCATGAGGTAACATTGAATGGTGCAAACGGAAGAGACTGGAGCAACGCTTTTGCTACACCTTCAACTGATCACAGGGAATTTCAATTAATAGTTGTGCGGCAACAGGATGAACCCGAATGTCCATCCCCTTCTTCACGTTGTCTTTTAAAGAGGAAAAAACATCCAAATGCAGTATGGTCCATGTCAGAGTTGTTGGCGAACATCCACGTTTAGAATGCACGTTCCCTCCTCCTCCTCCTCCTCCTCCTCTTTAAGCTCAGCACCAGTGTCCATTGTCTAGTCCTCCATTTCTATGGTAACAGAAGGGTCTTGATCCTCAACTGAAATTGGAGGGGGGAGAAAATATAAATGACCGTTCCATTTTAAAGAGTTTACACATTGTTGGTGATGTAGCCGATGGCCACCAGAGGGCAGTATCGGGTAAAGTACGGCCCATCATGTCCAAAGATATTTCAGTCAGGTTGCCACTCAGAAGCCATTACATTACAATGCCACATGACCGTGGCCTCTATAGTCATTTGGACATTGTCTGTATTCATTTTAATGTTGAATGGGAAGGCGGAGTGTTTTGGAAACCTTGATGACACCAGAGACTGATCATAATGCTCCGGAGGAAATAACATCGCCACTGAGTGTGCAATGAGGTCATCATGTTTGGAAACAGCACCTGTCTCCATTCATTTTAGATGTCTCAGGCTGCTCTCTGTTGTGAGATGTGTTGACAGAGGTTTATTGAAAGGTCAAATTCTTTTGAAGTGTCACGTTGAGGAAAACATATTGTGAAATGAGGAAGTACTGCACAAAAACCCTGGGTTTCCAGTTTTACCAGTGGACAGACGATCTTAAAAGGCAGTGGGAGGTTAAATCAGAAGCAAATCATCCTTAAGATACCAGCAACATATTTAATTTCAGTTGGGCTGATGTTAAATTAGAACTACTTTTTCGGCTATCTGGTGTCTGAGACTTCAGTTAATATGAAATGTTTACTAACTCAACCACATAACGCTCTAACTTTAACTCAGTGGTGCCCCATGTAAATGGCATTGGTCAGTTCAGAGGTCACGGACAAAACAATGTGGTGTGTTGTTTGCTTTGACAAGACAAGAGGATCTGCTGATAATGTGGATTCATCAGCAAAGATGTGGTCATGTGGTGCATTCCAGACCACATTCAATTGAGATTTAGGTTCAGCAATTGTCTACATTTGTCGACGGCATTCTTTGTGAATTTTTTTCCCCATCCTAAAATGTTACATTATGAGAAGCTGGATTTTGTTGGCTCATGTGAAAACTCAACACAAAAGCCAAACAATTGAAAATGACAGTTCATTATGTATGTAATGATCTACGAGGATTTGCATACAGCTCTGAAAAATAATGAGGACAAAAACAACATTAGACCTTTTTTTGTAGTATTTTGACTACTTTGGAATGTGATTTGAATCAGATGAACTTTAAATCCTTCAATTGTACATTATTACAAAAGAAGCAAGCAAGATATTGTCCCTTGAAGTATAGTCCACACGATATCTTCAGTGTTATGGTTGCCAGATTTCAAACTTGAAAGCCTTTGTATGGTCACTTAAAATCACATTTAAGAAGCCTGACCATTGCCAAAAAAAACCAAACAAACAAAAATGGCCGATGGCCATTCATCTGATTATGGGCGATTTAGTATAAAACACTCATTGCAAAGTGAACTGCGTGAGCCTTTATCACATTCTGAGACTCATCACATGTGTTGTACCACATCACTTCTTTCCAAGCCATAAAAAAATGCAGTGCCAGTCAAAGAAGATGGAAAAAATGGTGATATGTCGAAAAGCAGGGCTTGCTTCCATTTTCTTGGATAGAACTGGCGCGGTGCATACTTCGTTTCCTACATTTTTGCCACAAGCTTTGCTATTACATCGACAGGTGAATATGAAATGATTGGCCAAAGCTTTTTGAAAATTCTTAAGGAAAATAAAAATTTGATGAAACAAATTTAAGACAAACTTTTTGTTCATTTTCTTTTGTCATTAGGACTGGAAACTAAATGACTTCTTCAAATTATAAGAGACGCTTTATTGACAATGAACATCTGCTGCTAGAATTGAACTCATTCAATTCCCATGATGTATAAAGACGTCTTGAAAACCCGTTATGGCTCGCTACCCATGACGTATTTATATGTCATTAACTTTTTTTGTGGCATTAAAACAGGTGGGATTGAGGGGTTTGCTCCAGTAAAAATGGGTGAGATTGAATGAGTTAAGAAAGCCCCAATATTCAAGTGACTCACCCCAGCTTCCTTCTTCAGACGCGTCATCTGACTCCTCCCACATCTCCTTGTTTGCCAGTAAGGGGTTCTGACACTCACTCCGATTCTTTAAAGGAAAGTAGTGTCCATTACCTTGACTGAAAAGAAAATGGCACAAAAAGACACATTACAACAGGCCATGACACCATAATGTCAAGATCAAATTAACCTTGTGAAAACAGGGATGAACCAGAGTCTTCTGTCTTTTCCGAATACTTGCTGCAGATTTTTGCGTATTCCAACATTGAAACCGTGTCTGTCTGGCCCGTTGACAAAAACTGGAGCTGAAAAGGCCTCTGGGAAAGGTGAAATGGAGTCAAAATATGCCACACACACGCTTGCCAATTTTTAAATTCATTTTGTGACATACCTAAAGTGGATCTGTTTTTCGCCACCAACCAACAGTGGTAACTGAAGAGGAACATGAGACTGACAAAAAACATGAGTGCCACAAACATGAGAAAGAGGACATGGAACTTTGCCGGACCATTTGGCAAATCCCCCTGGGAGAGAATGTTACAGGAGAATAAATGGTGGTGTCAAACTTACTGCTCGTTACACCTTAGAAGAACACTTACCACCCAGAATTTAATGAAATACTGAAAGACTGTGACTGCGATATATATGCAGTACAGCATTGAATAGTAGAGGAAAAGTAGGAAAAACTTGTAGTTTGAAAAGCCAACACAGTTGTTCACCCTAAAGGAAAATCAGATTAGAATGTCAAGTGGACACTCAAATGTTGACTAAAGGGACTGGGCGAGAAAAAAAAGCTTACCAAGGACAGTGGTGGTCCATTTTCAAAACACACCTAGAAAAAAAAAAGAATGTTCTAAATAATTTACAATTCTTCAGGCACTTATTTTGGTTAAATAGACAAAAACCCCAATCAATCATCATGTGTTAAAAAAAAAGAAAAATGTGAAAAATGGAAGAGAGGAATTTGCTTTGACACACTCCCAAATGGGAATTCACCCCAACCTGAATTGTGTATCGTAGACCAGTGTTTCCCAAGCTTTTTTGAGCTATGGCACCTATTTACATGAGAAAAATCTCAGGGCACCCGACTAAATGCTTTGAAAGCGCTATATAAATCAGGGTGTATTGTATTGTATAAAAAAAAAAAAAAATACCGAAAAGCATGATCTCCTCTCATTTTACTCACAAACTGACCGTGGAATCCGGGCCTGTTTATTTGAACATTAAGCTGATATACTTGAATTCCGTTTCATGAATGGCAACAAGTGGATACACAGGTTTATTGTACTGTCTACAATGTACAATATTTGTTAAAATACATGAAAAAAATAAACCTTTCTGGACAAATTCTGGACGTATTCGATAGTTTCCCACAGCACTCCTGTTCGTCTCTCACGGTACACTCTATGTTGGCACTTATTGGGGAGCAAAGCGTGACTTACATTTCACAGACCGAGCAGTGATGACAGCGGTCAGGCTTCAGCACCTGGCAGCGGTCGCAGAACCTGATACCTGGAAACAAGAAGAGGAAGGCCAGTTCAGTGCAGGACATTTGAGCCGAGCGTCCCATTCGCTTAACTGCCTGCTCAGCCATCAGCACTAATGAAAGTCTGCACTTTGCATTGCGTTGCTAATACCATTTGTTTTTGGAACACCTCCGGCATTCCCGAAGACTGACTGTTGTCACTAATCCACCTGCATGTGAGGTATAGCATCTCATTAAAGTATAAGTGAAAGTTTACCTCCAGACTGAGCTCGAGTGTAGATGGGTAGCTTCTTGGCAATCTCAACCAGGATTTGTTTCTGTGCATCCGGACTCTCCACCATCTCGTACCTTTGCTTGTCTGAGTAAGAGAGCTGAAACTAAAAAACAAACACATCAAATTATTATGAAGTTGAAATAGTACAATTGTAGATCTACAGTTACATGTGATTTTGAGGACACCTTCTTGCATGGGGATGCAGCAGGGGTGAAGATGGACTTCCAGTAGGTCCAGGAAAACATCCCAAAGGAAACATGGAATACGAGTAAATAAGCCACTGCAGAGACAAATAACAAGATGTTCACATTCATATACCGATCATTGTTTTCTACATTTTAGACCCTCGATCAAGGACTCACCCTTTTCCAATGTGTTTGACAGGGTGACTGCAGAAACAAGAGTAAAATATACTTAGCGAAATTAGCACATTTAAACATGCGCCCAGTTCGTACACAAAAGGGCCATTGACTGGCTAACAACACTCGCCGGAATGATAAGATAAAGCAATAAGCATAACAATATGAATAGACCGACATCTCGGTGAAAACAAAATGACCTTTACGCTTTATATTGATTATTGAAAATTTAAAACCCAAAACGCTTCCGCATAGTTTGCTAGTTCCTGCTCTGTTATTTGAATCTGTCAATTGAGCTGTGCGGCAAACTGCGGTACATGTCTACGGTTTGGGATGGGGGAAATGATTGTTCAGGAAAACGACCACGTTTCCGATACTCACACAGACATAGCTGAAACACGTAAGCGTAATACGACCACAGCATCACGGAGGCAATAATAAGCACAGGTATCCACGAGAAAACCCTTTGACAGCATCTCAACCCTCTGGAGAGCGCCATACTCAATCGAAACGCGGCTCTCCTCTGTGCTCGATTAAGCTTCCTGCCTGACTGGGATTTCTGCAGCAGCGTGAACAGAGATCGATTCAGCACACTTTGTCACCGATTTAACCCCCCCCCCCCCCCCCGCAAAAAAAGGTACTCGTCTTGTGAGCGACCTGGGAAAAAAGAAAACATGCATGCTACTGTTACGCTGTCTATATTTTTCGAATTTATAGAGTAACACAGGTATGAATATGCTATAAAATGATGTCAATGTTAATTATAAAAAATATTACCAGATTTTACCAGCGTAATCGTTTTCACTGTAACGCTTACTCATATCGCCAATAGATTATGACACCAACGAATTTCACTCGAAATCCACAAATATTCAGTAAGCATGCGCTAAAAGCGTGTTTTGTACATGTACAGTAGTATAACATGCAGTCACTGAGCCACATACAATAACCAGTTGACAAGGGGATATATTCAACCAGTTATCAATTGGCGTGATCATTTACAACAACTCAATGCCACCCCGCCCCCCCCCCCCCCCACACACACACACGACACACACACACCACACACATTTTGAAAGTCACCAGTAGAGAACGCTAAGAGACTGTTTTAAACTAAAGTCGTGTTCGAGTTGGTTGGTTCATTCTGAGCAACTTTACAAACATAGTGAAACAGTAGTTTAATTTAGGGTTTGGCCGGGTTGTACGAGTAATTATCCTGGCTACCTCACAGTTCTGAGGTTCACGGTTTGAATCTTGCCCCTGGTCTTTCCAGTATGTAGTTTACATGTGATTCCCATGTTACATGCCTCTACCCAAATTCCCAAAATATACATGTTAGTTTAATTGAAGATTGCCTGAAGGTGGGAATGTATGTTACTCTGAATGTGCCCAACAAATGGCTGGACACCAGTCCACGGTCTTTCATCCAAAATCACTTGGGATAACTTTAGACACTAATAAAGAAAAGCACAATTAAAAAAAATGGATGGATGGAAATTGGGGTTAAATAAAATTCGACATCAAGGTATGCAGTAAAATTATATTTACTTGTAGGTATATTAGGAATTACCTTAATTCATTCATTCATCTTCCCAACCGCTTGATCCTCACTAGGGTCGCGGGGGGTGGAGCCTATCCCAGGTGTCTCCGGGCAGTAGGCGGGGGACACCCTGAATCGGTTGCCAGCCAATCGCAGGGCACACAGAGACGAACAACCATTCGCACTCACACTCACACCTAGGGACAATTTAGAGTGTTCAATCAGCCTTAATGTGGGAGGAAACCGGAGCACCCGGAGAAAACCCACGCAGGCCCGGGGAGAACATGCAAACTCCACACAGGGAGGCCGGAGCTGGAATCGAACCCGCTACCTCTGCACTGTGAAGCCGACGTGCTAACCACTGGTCTACCGGGCCGCCCGAATTACCTTAAATCATGTGAAAATATTGTTGGTTAAATAGGTGTGAGGATTATAATTTCATAATTTCTCTCCATTTTCTCAAGGCAATTTAGAATATTTCCTTTTCCGTTTTTCTGAAGATTTGTGGATTGATAGTCTGATATGGTTGCAACAATCTCCTATAATACTCTATCTTTTCATCATAAACTCTTCCTCCGATGTATTTGACACATTCTAGTTCCACCTGCTCGCCTGTTGTACAGAGTCTAACCCCCCCACTCCCAACCTCAACCCCCATTCTGTAATGAAAGAGACTTCGGGGATTGAGAGGGGTGTGAGGTGATCTGCGCCCCGGCATCAAACTGCTGGCCCGACTGTGACATTTTGCCACTTTTAACATATCATCTGTCACTAGCTGTTGAAGTAACAACATCCTCCACCCTTTTCTGGCCGACTGCCTTGCTCTCACTTCAAGCGACAATGTCGGCTGCCGGGTGGTGACAGCTCCTCTCTGGTTCATCCACACAGTCGAGGCATCCATCCGTCGACACGTCAACAAAACCCCCTCCAGGTCAAAGTCATTGTGTCGAGCAAAACAGTAACGGCCTTTTAATCAAAACATATGCCCCGGAGTTAAAATAAAACATCATTGCAGCAGGTTGAGGCAGACTCCTTAACTCAGAGGTGTGTGAGTGGAGCGTGATGGAGGTGCATTCCATGCCACCTTGGTGGGTGTCTACATAAACAGACAGTTAAGGGCTAAATGAGAGCCTGTTTGGGCAGAGTTCATGCATGTCTGTGTGGAAAGAGCAAAAAAAAAAGATACTGTGGTTTACCTCATACCACCATGCGGGCTCATTACTGACAAAAAAGACACAATGGCAGCACCTCAAGTGTTTGGACTTGAGCAACAGCTCATCATCCTCATCCTCATCATCGCCTCAACCCCCTGGTAGAGATACCAGAGGAGCCAAACATCAGCTCCTGGTTGACAGAACAGTCGCACAAGACTGCAGGTCCTGACATACCAACCTGTGCACAGCCTGGATTGATTACAAGAAAGCCTATGACTCGATGCCACATACATGGATCACTGAATGCTTGGAGTTGTATAAGGTAAACTCGGGTCCTCTACCAGAGGCCAGGAAGCTTGAGGGTCCTGCGCAGTATCCTTGCTGTTCCCAGCACTGCACATTTCTGGACTGAGATGTCCGATGTTGTTCCCGGGATCTGTTGCAACCACTCATCTAGTTTGGGGGTCACTGCCCCGAGTGCTCCGACCACCACAGGCACGACTGTTACCTTTACCTTCCAGGCTCTCTCCAGTTCCTCTCTGAGCCCTTGGTATTTCTCGAGTTTCTCATGTTCCTTCTTCCTGATGTTTCCATCACTTGGGACCGCTACATTCACTACAACGGCTTTCCTCTGCCCTTTATCTATGATCACGATATCTGGTTGGTTCGCCATTACCATCTTGTCAGTCTGGATCTGGAAGTCCCACAGGATCTTCACTCTGTCATTCTCCACCACCTTCGGAGGTGTTTCCCATTTTGACCTTGGGGTTTCCAGTCCATACTCCGCACAGATGTTTCGGTAGACTATGCCAGCCACCTGGTTATGGCGTTCCATGTAGGCTTTCCCTGCCAGCATCTTACACCCTGCAGTTATGTGTTGGATCGTCTCAGGTGCCTCTTTGCACAACCTACACCTTGGGTCTTGTCTGGTGTGGTATATCTGGGCCTCGGTGGCTCTGGTGCTCAAGGCCTGCTCCTGAGCAGCCAGGATGAGTGCCTCTGTGCTGTCCTTCAGGCCAGCCCTCTCTAGCCACTGATAGGACTTCTTGAGATCAGGTCCGGTGGTACATCCCGTGTAGGGGCTTGTCCTCCCATGATGGTCCCTCTTCCAGCGCCTCATCTTCTGTTCCCCATTGTCTGAGACATTCTCTGAGTACGTCATCCGATGGAGCCTTCTCCTTGATGTATTCATGGAGCTTGGATGTTTCATCATGGACAGTGGCTCTCACACTCACTAGTCCCCGGCTTCCTTCCTTTCGGCTTGCGTACAGTGTCAGGGTGCTGGGTTTGGGATGGAACCCTCCATGCATGGTTAGGAGCTTTCGGGTCTTAACGTTCGTGGTCTGAATCTCTTCCTTTGGCCACCTTATTATTCCTGCAGGGTATCTGATCACTGGCAGGGCATAGTTGTTTATTGCCCGTCTCATATATACCGGTATATATATATATGTGTGTGTGTGTGTGTGTGTGTTTGTGTGTGTGTGTGTGTGTGTGTGTGTGTGCGTGCGTGTGTGTGTGTATGTGTGCTACGAAAACAAAGGCCAAAGAAGTGTCGTACTTCCAAGAAAAGGAAGGCCAAACATGAGTGGACCTTAAGTGGTTTAGTGCATTTGAAGACTGTGGCTTTGTGTTTTGTACTGCCACAAGATGCAGCCCTCAATTTGATAGGATTTCCATTCCATTCTCAGCGTGCTTCAGTGTCTGGACAAGGAATTCACCATGTCTGCATTTGTTTGAAGTGAATATGAAGCACATATTGGAAAGTCTGTATTCATATTGACATTGGTGCATATCCAGGCCATCAAAGTGCCCCAGGTTGCCCACATTACCTCATTCTGACAAAAGGTAAGCGTGTGAACATCAGACATGAGTGCAGCAGTAATTAGAGGGTCAAAATGTTGCAAGACAAAAATTTGCTGTGACTTCAAAGAATGTCATTTGCTATGTAACTTAACACGACACAGAAAAACACATAGCGGTCATGCCCCTTCCACTTTTATGAGACCGTTGATGAAAATGAGGTGGCGTCTTGTCGAACTTAGAATATGAATCACGTTGCCTTTTAACGGACATACACGTAGAGAACATAGTCATGTAGTGAACAGTTGGCATGACAACAGACAGTACTGCACTTATTGGAGCGAGAAAAGGACGAGGATTTTTTGCACGTATTCACAGTTAACAGCAGAGCAAACAATGACAGGGTGGAGGAGGAATTGCAGACACCCCACCCCGCATGTGTGAAATTAAATCTGCTCAAGGGTGGAGACCTGTGTGTCTTCACCAATCACAATAATATACAGGGCCATGCCACACGGAGTACACTAATTACACTGTCTATTGAAGACATTTCATAATATAAAGTCACGCACTCACTTTGACAGCTTATGGTATCACCATGAAAATATGCATGGATACCTATTTTATTTGAGTGACGTGTCATGGGTCACAACATCTGGAAATGTGCACAATCGAAAGTTTTTACTTGGGACATTGATTGGACATGCTCATGCTCAACGCAGGATTGATATCACACAAATCCCTGATCTCGATAGATGAAATAATCCAGTTGAAAATTTTGGATTATTTAATGCACAGCATTTTATTGAGAGTAAAATAAAACATACGAAGCAAAAAGGAAAAATTAGACCATTGGACATTCCTCATCTGTTGTGTAGTAGTGTGCATGGCCTCCATTAGTCTGTTTGTACTATTCTGAAACGAGATATAATGTGGTACTGCTTGTACAGTTGGCAGTAAGTAATCCTACCTCTTCACCAGTGGCAAAATATGCTATAATAATGCTATAATAATTTACCGGTAGCTAAACTAACACGTTCATCTAGGCAGGATAATTATTCTTGAAATCATTTTTTTAAAACTTCAGTCGAGAAAGGTCATCTTGCTGACAAAAAATGTTTATGGAATTAAGACATTAAATCCTCGTTGAAGTGAATCGAAAGTCATTGCTATTGTCGTGGTCCACAAAGATCTTTGTGCAATCCAGTCTAAAGTTAGCTGGTATTGGCTCCAGCCACAAGCCTGATTTTGAATAGGATACGCAGTGTAGAAAACGTATGGATCGACTGAAACTAAACTTCTTGAATCTATTGATCCACATTCTTACCAAAGAGTCTCTTCAGTGTGTCTTGGGTCTCCTCCTCCTCTGGGTTCTTCTCCGGGTGGGATGTGCATGAAACAGCTCACCAGGGAGACACCAGATGCCCAACCCACCGCAACAGACTGGCAGCTCTGAAGTGGAGCAGTGGCTCTACACTGAGCCTCTCCCAAATGATCAAGCCCTTCTTACGCTATCTCAAAGGGAGAGCGCAGTGTTTCTTCCACAGAATGACTGGTCCAAAGGGTATCCAGGCCCTATATACTCGGAACTTCTTTCAGCCAATCTTCTTCTCCCGGCCGGCCAAGCTTGTTACCATCGGGGAAGGTGCAACGTAAATTCCCTGGAAAATCGCCAGCAGACTGGTGCTAAATCAACATGTCAATCAAAGTGTCTATCTTGTGAACAAGAGTCCAAAATACTTGAACTCCTCCACCTGGACAACGAGAAAGAGCGAGAGCCAACATTTTCGGACAAAAAGGACCACGGTCTCAGATTTGGACGTGATGATTCACATCCCGGCCACTTCACACTCAGCTGCAAATTGAAGATCATAGCCTGATAAGGTGAGCAGAACCGCCATCTGCAAAAAGCAAACACGGACCCTTTACATTAACCAGATGCACTGAAAAATTCCATCCATTAAGGTTTCAAACAAAATCTAGGAAAAAGAGCAGCCTTGACCAAGTCCAACCCTCACTGGTCACTATGACAACGCCAACCAAACTGACACTTGGTTGTACAGGCACGGATTGAGCCGTATCGGGAGTTCCAGATCATTGTGCCATAGTCCCAACCCCCTTCTAAATAAAGAGAGACGACCTACCTTCCTTTCCAATCCAGAGACCGTGACCCCAATGTCCAGACGATATTACATCGTCCGCTTAGCGACAAAAAAGGGTTGAAAAAGCCTGTACGTTTTTGCTTTGTTTTTCTTTCCCTTCTAAAAAGCAAAATTCAGATTAACCATTTTCCAAATTCTGCACGGAAAGGTTCTGGCGTACTCCTTGCAGATGACATTGGGATGTTTCCATCGCTTCAATTTAATCCACAGGGGCAAAAAGTCAGACTGTGTGAGTGGAATAAATAGAAAAGAGACAGACCGATGTGGGAGGGAGGTGTTACAGTGGGGTGAATACAATGACCTGGGACAAGATGCATTCATCCAAAATCCCATCTGATGCCATGTGATATATGACCCCGGGGTTACCAAAACAAACAGGCAGGAGCAAAACCAGGGATTTGGGGTCTTGGGGGGGGGGGGGGGGGGTAGCACTTTGTCCTCCACCAGTTCCGAAAGATAAAATGAAACTATTATTTTCTTGACTCCCTACCCATTAATGGCTCTGAGGCTAATTTTACGCTGTGTTGCCGGTGATCTCGTTTTAGGCCACTCTGTACAAAATGGGATGGTCATGACAATTCCGCAGGGTGGACGAGACAAACGCGATAGGCCGTGAACATCACGGAAGCCTGGCAAGATTATTTAATCGTCAAAACATTTGCCACCACAGTCATGGTGTGGATGAAACCTTGTCAGTCATATGGAAACACGGAGCTGAACTTCCAGTACGTGATTGGACGTAGCAGAACTTCTAGGTACTTCATTATGAGTGACTCGCTGCCTACAACTTCCCCTAAAGCAAAGCCATGTGTTTAATAATTGCTGCATTATTGTTTGTAATGCTTCATGTTAAATGTCTTAAAGAGAGAGAGACATACACACACACGCACACACACACACAAAATGTGTACGTGTGTGTGTGTGAGAATAAAAAAGCTCTTTGGCATGTCGCGGTACAAGAGATGGATTTGTGACTTCACTGTTAAGGGGAAACTAAGATACTGTCAAACATTTATTGAGAGGCAGTAAAACGTGGCCCTCGTGCTGATGTCGAGTGTCTAGCTGGACCAGGCAGTGGAGCTTCTTCTGACTCGGCTGGGGCAACAAACATACGGCAAAGTTGCTGGTGTCCTTGTTTTATCCATAGAAAGTCTTGACACAACGTGACAAACGCGAGAGTATGGCAGGGCAGGTGGGAATTCACTGGTAAAATGCCGGCTGAAATGGAGGGGATGGCGGCCTATTCTTAAAAAAAAATGGAACCTAAGATTATCTTTTGTCGTTTGGCCTTGTACCGTTAATTCAAAAGCCACTGAGGCTGACCTCTCGATACGACTTAGATTGTAAACTGCCCGGTGTCACCTTTTAGTCTGCCGTGGGAAAATAACTTGTCGAAAAATAAAGGCTCCCTTTGAAGAGAGAACAGAGTTTAATTTAATATCATTTGAAATAATGACATCATTTAGAACCCATTTAAGTTTTGTCATCGTGTGCAGTGACACATTTGTGTATTTATGTGCGTGGAATGTTTCTCATCAGAACCGGCTTTTATCAGTAGTGGAAAAGTGAGTTCCATTGAAGGTCTTTCCACTGATGTCTTTTCAAAGTTCCATCTTTCCACTGGCAGTGTCATGTGAAGCCTGGCAGCTGATTTGCTCTCCCTTGCGCGGGATCCAGTGTTACAGTCGCACTGCTGTCAGGAACCCCTCGCCAGACCGACAGCTGCTTGGAAAAAGATTCTCGTGGCTTCAAAGAGAATTTGCGAGTCCCCGCGTGACAGTAAAAACCTCCTCCAATGGACCATCGCTCCAAATGTTCACGCACACACACGCACACCTCCAGTGACCCCTGGGCCTTGCGAGGCTACAATAAATCTGACAAGTGGAGTTGCTTCATTAGCACCGATGTAAGCGCAAGTGTCTGTTAATGTACGGGAATCATTAACAGACTCAGAAACCAAAGGTTTTTCTTGGATTGTCATATAAGATGAACATAATGAGCAACTGCTGCTTCTGGTGTAGCGTTACATGCCCCGCAGTCCTTCTCGGCTCCATCTGTAAGGGATGAGCTACCTGCTTTTGTGTAAAAACCCCAAAAAATAAAACCCAGGGCAATAACGTGCACGTAGAACAATCACCCTGCGCAGGAATCCGGATGCTCCACGAGGCAAAGATGAACGTTGTTTGCACATGTGTTTCCGTATCCATAACGATAAATTCAACCTGTCCGCATGTCATCAAGGTGGCTGCTAATGGAGTCGTCTGGCGGTGATGATGTCATCGCATCTGTCCAAGAGAGAGCCCGGGCATTAAACGTGCGCACTTTCAGGAGAGCTCTGTGTTGCGTTAAGGATTATGGGGGAATTAAAGTGCCAGTGTCACCTCCAAAGAGCTCCTCCATCTTCTCAAATCACATAAAGAAGTTGAATCTATGCATTTGGGCAGCAACAAGTGCTTTGTGACATTGCATTTTCCATATTCATAGGCCAAGAAAAATACAGTAAAACCAGCAGTGCTAAATCAAAGTCTGGCCTGGAGAGAGAGCTGCAGAAATGGAGAAATTGAATTCATTCTGCTCCCACGTATGGTCCGCCGTTCCCGATTCACGTTGTTCCCTCCCTCTGGCACACAGCACGTTGTCTCAGCACAGCAGGGCTCGAGCCTGCAACATTTATCCTGCGCCACCACCATCCTCAAGCCTCTTCACGGAACAAGTTGTCTCTTTGAGGCAGGCAGTTTGTTTTATTTTTTTGTTTTCGTTGGAGATTGGGTGGCGATGGCACAAGCGTATCGGTGCGTGTTGTGACAGTGCCATGTTCACAGCATCTTTCAGGTTCATGACAATCGCCTACCACCTCCGTTCTCCGTGCGGATTGCAGTTAGAACAGAGTCCATCGTGAACTTGGATTCAAATCTCGCGTAATTATCTCTGAATGCAAAGTGAATGTTACTTCTCTACTTCTGGGTTGAAATTTGCAAACTGGCTAGACACAGCTACTAATTTCCATTGTGTCTAAGACATAAGGTATGTGCTTTCTTGTGCCAAATGCCTTAAACCAAGAACAAAGGTCAGGACGCCAAATTGCCCATAGGTGTGAGTCTGAATGCTTGTCTGTCTCCAAGCCGGAAACGGAACTGATTCCGTTGCGCGTTTGCATGTCTTAATGGAGCTTATCCTCGTTGCTGAATAGCATGCAACAATAACATCGCTGTCTTTCCAGCAGAGACTTTTGCAATATGATAATTGTCACAATTGGAAGGGATGAAATAACGCTCGCTAACGTTCACGGGACACTCGGCTTCCGTGCTTGTGTGACGTGGAATTTTAGGGGACGGGGAGTGATGAGTGAAGATGCAGTTTGATCACTGACTTTGAATACGTAAATACAACCTGGTTCAACTCAAGCACAGCTAAGATAAAGAAGACCTGGCATGGTGATGCTCAGAACACAACAAAACCCCAAAAATAAAAAAAGAGGAAAAAAACTTTAAAAAGGATGACATATTTGTGGGAGACCATCAACATTATATTTGAAGGTCAAGCTGATTAAAAACGGATTTGATGTCTGTGGGCAGAATTGGCAAAGACGGGAAGTGACAGACTGAGTGGAAAGAAAGAAGTACCAGAATGTAAGATTCGGGGAACTGTATGTCCAATTTCACAAAGTTACGAGTGATGAGCCAATGAGGGGGTATTGACAACGGCACTAGAAATAAATCACCACAAATCGTACGGAGGTGAAGGGAGAGTTAAGATTGAAAGTTTCTTGGCAGAAGAAGTTGATCGCTTGGAAACGGTCGTTCCATTTCTATGATAGACATGATTGTGTTGAGAGCAAACTCTGTCCTTGCCTTCACCTGGATTGACCCTCTTTTAGGCAACAAGTACATCTAAGTCCTAATTCTCCATCTCATCAAGAGTGTGGTTAAAATCCTCAGATGTGTTCTGGGACTTGTTTGTACTTTGGTTAGCTCGCTGTCGCAGCATGCATGGAGTGACATCATCAGGACTTAGCGGGACGATGGCCATATTCAATTTGGAATTCTTAAAGATCCCTTTTGTCCCTTGCCATCCAATAATCCATTCCTTTTTATTTTTAGGTGACTTACCTGTTAATTATCATGGGGAAGCTGGAGTCTAACCCCGCTTGAGGCACTTTTCTTCTTCAGAGAAGCTTCTGTACAGGTTTTCAGTCTGTTGGGAGGAAGCCAGAGTACCTGCGGAGAGCAACGGCGCCAGCCATTCATCACTCCACGACCGATCTCAACTTCCAAAATCTGTTCTCGCAAGTTTGCAAGACCATTCTTGCAAAATCGGTCTTGAGAAACACCCCGTATGACAGCACCTGTCCGGAATCTGATTGTCTGCTAATGATGCAAACACCTCTCCGTAGTTCAGACAATGAAGCTCAGATTGAGTTTGCCGAGTCCCTATGAGTTCCGCACATGGAGCCACCTACGCCGGCGATAGGAGATGCGCTGGTGTCTCGATGTCTGACAACCGGTGAAGTCCGCAATGCGCTCCGCCGTGAACTCCGTTGTCTGGTCACGGTGAGGACAGCTGAGGTCAGAGCGGCGGCCAGATAATCCCCAACTCTGCGCAACGCTCACGCTTGCGTCTAATAGAAAACAGACATAATAGCAGATTCCTGCCTGTGATTAATGATATTGATTCAGTTGTCCAAGTTTGGGTTTTTATCCTTCTGAAATGTTTCATAGGCGCTGCCATGAACAATTAGTCTGATTACTCTGCATTGGCGTCAAACAGAGCACGCTTGCTAGGTCCTGGACTCAGTGTTCAACAAAGTGGGAAAACAAACCTGATGTTTCATCAGCATAGCTCAAGGAAGATGTTAACTCCATATGTGTGAACGTGTACTTGGATGAACGGTTACAAATATTAACACCCCTCACAAAGAGCCAAGTGGACAGGCGGAGTCATTGCATCGCGTTTGACAAAGTGCCCCGCACCACTTTGAAACAGCTGGAGATTAAAATGGAAATCTTGTCATTTCACGAGTGCGCCCATAAGAAAATGTCATTCACAAACCCAATGTCATTCTAGCTCTGCAAGCTAAGGTGATAGAATCCCTCAGCTTCTCAACCAGAAAAATCGGGACCGGTGGACCTTCATTATGGTTGCTGTCTCTTCTTGTGTCATATTGTTTAGAGCCCCTTATATATAAATATAGAAACAGCGTGAAAGAGAACAATACAGTACCCATAATTGGCAAGTGCATAATTATCCTCCCCCAAGTTCAGAATTTTGTGGAATCACCTTTTTGGGGCAATCACTGCTGCGAGTCATTTTTGATACGTTTCTGAGAGTTTGCATCGTCTTCCCACTATCATTTTTGGCCATCCCCCAAGGGGGGAAAACCGCACGCTCCGGCTCCCTCAAGTTTGTTGGTCGTTGAGAGACCGGTGCAGGTTTTGCTCAAGAATATCATTGTATTTAATGCCAGTGATCGTTCCCTCGACCCCGATCAGTGTTCCAGTTACTGCTTTTGAAAGACATTCCCGCAGCCTGATGCTGCCACCGCCGTGTTTCACTGTGGGGATGATGGGCTTAATCATCACGAGATGTGCTGGGTGTGCAACGGACCCGCTGGTCTTAGCTATGGAAATCTGCAGCTCCGCCACAGTTGTCTCTCATCTCTGTGCTGCCTCTCTGGTTAATGCCGTCCTTGTCTGGGCCATGAATTTTGGCGGGGTGGGAGTGAGGGTGGAGGTTCTCTTTGCAGGTTTGGTGTGGTGCCACGCTCTTTCCATTTGATTGATGGATTTGACGGTCCTCCTAAGGATCATCAAAGATTTGAATTTTTACTGTTAACCCAACCCTGACTTGTCGTTCCCAACAACTTTGTCCCTGAATTGTTTGGGGTGTTTCTATGGTAAGAAATGGCTGCTCACGTTGCAGTCTCACAAGCTGCATTTGTATGATGTATGCAGGGCAATTTGGATATAAATGATAAGGTATAGTGGAACAGTGGTTAGCACCGTTAGGATATCTGGGTTTGAACCTCTGTTGGAGCATTTCTGGAGTTCACGTTTTCCCCAGACTGCCAGAAATGGAATCGGCCCTTGTTACCACCGGACCCCGAAGAGGAGGACGAGCGATATAGAAAATGGAGTCCAAGAGGTTGGACTTGAATTGTTCTGGTTTTAATTTAAAGAATGTGTTTGTTTTGATCTTCAATAACACACTGGTGTTGACTCAAGTCTCGTAAAATGAAGCCTTGAGCAAACATTGTTAAGCAAGAAAATAGCAAACTGACAAATTAATCCAGCGCTAAATAAACACGATCATTGAGAATGCATGAAGCAATACCAAAATTTTACACATCCTATTCACACGATGCGGTCTCCCTGGTCAGTGATCTGGTCTTACAAACCCAGTAGGCGGTGTAACTGTGCTTCGATGATTCGATCCGCAACAAGATCTTCACGGGTTACCAGAAAGAGGATGATCGAATCAAAATGGGATTCGTGCGGCGCGTCGTCATTGCGTCAGCGCAGCAGCTGCCCCCGTACAAGCATCCCGAGCCGCACCGCCAAGTGTTCGTTGCGCTCCATCAGCCCAAACGTATGAATGAGACTTTATCGATTCGGTCATGTCATTCCCGTCCGCTGTATCTCCGCAGGGTGCCCCGCCCTAACTCGATCCAGATGAGCTCCATCATGTCATACTTGGAGGGAAACCAGTTTTACATGACAGGAGTGGGTGGGAATTTCTAGACTTCTGATAAAAGTGGGGAGCGTTGGAAAAACATTTCTAAGGGGACACTGTGTTAAAGAAAAAGCACAAGGCCTTTTCCACAGCTGTTTTGCACATTGGCCCGAGTCAAGCAGCACGGCTGCTAATGGAGTGATAGGCAGAATGGAGACCTGCTCCACTGAGAGCCATTTTATGCTACTCGGGGTGTTGAAGAAGTGCATTCGCCGGACCGCACGCACGCCGTTTGCAGTTCATTTCTCACACAAACGCAGACTCCGTCGAAGCTCATAAAGTCACCGCTGACACGATGCCGCTCGCAGTGCCGAACGACATGAATTCTCCATTCGGCTCCTCCGAGCAGTTCAAATGCTTGGACCGGTCACGCATTTTCAGAGTTTTTTTTCTCAGAAAACGACAGTCGACAGTTGACTGCGTCCAAAGACGACAACGATGAGAACATGAAAACAGAACAAACGCTGCTAAAGCAATTAGCTGAGAGACAATAAAATGCTGTATATAGCTGACGGGAACCACTAAAACCCTGCGCCAAGGAGGTTATGTTCTCATTTGTTTGTTATCTTTCCAAAGCGCAAACGAGGCAAGACGTGTTACTTCTTGCCTTGTCAACAACTGATTTTCAATCTACAACTCGAATAAACACGCACAGGAACACGTGACACATGAGCAACCCATCCATCTATTTTCTCTCACGCGTGCCCTGGTTTGGGTCAAGGGGAGCTGGGGCCTATCCCAGATGCACCCTGGACTACACCCTGGAGAGGTCGGCAGGAGTCAATCATATGACAAATGGAGACGGACAAAAATTCACACGGTCACTCAGTGAGAACTGGACTTACTGCACACTGCTTGCACACAAGTTAAGCGTGTAAACCGATGTGCCTTCGCTTTCTTGATTTCGAATCATTTCTGTAAAACCCACTTCAACCAAGTTTGACAAATCTCAAGTCTCAAGACCATTTTTACAGATGTATGCTGAATATTCATGGCTGGTATACAATTCTCACTTTTGGGGCTGCTGAAGGTGAATCAATTCCGACGTGCGGACCTTTTCACCCTCGTGTCACGCAATCTTCTCGGTGGCAAAATCTCAAGCGTGACAAGCAAACCAAGCCTTACGTTTGACCAACGCAGGGCGATTGAGAAAAGAGGCTATATGATGATTTTACCCGTTTTCATTGATGCTGTCGTTCAAAAGTGCTTTCTGTTGAAAAGATGTAACGCAGGGCGAATTACTTAGCCCATTCGCCTCACAGTGCCGAGGTGCGGGGTTCGATTCCGTCCCCGCCCAAAACTGAAATAGTTTTGCCTGAAATTGAATCTATCTCAAACATCTGAAACAAATATACCCATATGACACTCCAGGATGCAAATCCTACTACGCCTGAATTTTTTGGTGACACATATCACCAAACCCAAAAATGAAATGTATTTTGCAACGTAACACTTCTTCAGTCCCGGTCCAGCCGGACCTTGCATAGCAGTTCCAACTGTTCACTCTTTCCCACAATTGAAGCTCGTAGCAAGAAAGAAAGGTCATTACATAAAGATTTGCTTCAAAGTTCATTTAGATGTAGACGCTTCACATGCATCGCTTGCCTCACTCGCACATGAGAGTCATGAGGAATGTTTCTGCTGCTTTCTGCGCGCCGCAGGAATTAATGTTTCCTTTCCCCACAGCCAAGCCTTATTTCAGTGCATGCACCAGTGATTGCTCTGCATTCACACTCATCGACGCTCAGGGCCAAAGGCAGACCTAACGCATGACCAAAACACAATCGGCGATGTCAATTTTTTTTTTTTTTTATGTGAGCACTTTGAGATGATGTCACTATGCAGCAAAGGTGGTAGTGAGATGGAAAGCTCGACCGACATCAAACAAAGGGACCTGGTACTGGCCCCCGGAGGCCCACACCGCTTTTGACTGCGGCACGTTTGCCAGTTTCAGTGCTCTATGAATCGCGGCCCGACCTCTCTTAATTTGCTCAAAGGCTATTACTGCAAAAATCATTTTCACCTGCTAAACTTAATGGAATCCATGTAACCTCACACACTTTAAAGAGAACTCTCAAATACATCCTTGAATGGAGACGTAGTGTGCATTTTTTTCACAACCTTAACAGCTCCCAGGTGTCATATCCCAAGGATTAAGACTTCTACACGCTTTTACATTTCCTTGCCATTGTAAGATTGACTTGTTTCAGGAGTGGATCCGTCTCGTGCAGCGAGCCAGTTGCTAGGCTGGCGCTTGGCCAATTGCAAGGGAGGCTTTCATTAAAATGACAATCATCGGGCCTAATGCCGTGGGCACAATACCATATATAAATGCATATTAGTGTGTATCTTTACAATTAGAGACAATTCAACACGTGTCTCAACACATGGGATGCAAAACAATTCAAGGACAGTATATTTTGAAGTAAAACAATTAGATTCAGTTGTATCGAGCGGGGTTACAATTTGATTTGATAAGATGCATCTTAACTTGAAAGAAAGAATGACAATTTAAAGACTGCCATGCCGACAACCCGACGTCGGGTTTTTCACCTTGCTCATGACTCACGTACTCACTAAGTTTGTTCTTATTGTTGTACAGTAGTCGTTTAAGTTCTTAGTCATAGTGTTGTTTGTTTTGTATTTTTCTTGTAATTGGATTTCATGGCCCTTTTGACAAACTATTTATATTGTTTGGTCATTCCTTGCATTGTGCAAGCGCTTTTCCTTATTCATGCCTTTCCTGGCTCTGTGTTATCAACAATCTCATTTGTACTTTGTCGGCATTGCCCCTTTTGGAAATAAAACTGTTTTTGTCAAAAGAAATGTTATCTTGGTTTACATTTTTGGGAATCTACTCCTGTCCAGATTATTCCGGCACGTAACAAGAAACAAAATATGAAGGAATTTACCAGTAGGCTACTGTAATTATGTCATTTCCTTCAAAGATGTATCCCTGCAATAAAAACTGATGCAAAACGATTCGGTGCATTGTACTCAAGTTTTCAGTCAAAATCAATTTTCCAATTAAAATACTTTTTGTTACAGCCCCCCCCCCCCTTCCCCACACAGACACACACGCACACACTTGCATTTTTGCAGATTTAAAAAATATACAGTATATTTTTATATGATGATAATCTTTGGGGTATTATATTATGCTAATTTGGGGGGTATTGTTTTTTTTTCCCCCCAATTGTGCTACTGTTTTCCACAGAAAGCATAGATTGAACGTAAATCAGCATCTTTTGAAATATTTGGTGGATTTTCACTTTATGTTTATTTTCACTTTATTCTACACACACGCACAATATTTTAAGAGGGTAATATGCTGATGACTGATGAAATCATTTTAAATTACCCTCTGGGAAGTGATGAAGGAGGATTTCTTGACTTTACAACACTTTTGAGAACCCTAAACGTCAATTGCTATTCTGAACAACAAACAGATTGTGACAGTCATGTAAAAGAAGATTTTGGAATTGTCAGTTCATAAAAAGCTCAACCTGGCTTCCTGGCCAAAAGGAAAATAACATCAAGTCAAGTTGGAGGAGTGACTTCCATCGAAACCACGACTCCAGTCGTTTATACCTCGTTCTGCAATGAAGCTCACTTTGTGTGTTTTGGCCAAAGCGTCTCTGCAGTCCATACTGACCAGTAAACAGGTCAAAAGCTGAGTGGAAAGTCAAGGTAGGCGACCCGCGTGTGCAATTGAACAACATTAGAATGAGTGAGACAAATGAAAAAATAAATAAAAAGGGTCATGGGCGTGATAAGGTGCGGCTTCGCTTTGTGCCTTTTTAGATGGCTTTGTCTTCTTGTACATTCTGTAATACATGTTATGACTGAGGCTAATCAAATATTTTGCTGCCCAATATGTTGCAGAAACAATTGGTGTGCTATGGCAGGGCCACAAATCATGAAACACGATATAATATAATTCACTGAATACTGATACGCTCAATAGACAACATTTTATATAAGGTCATCTTGACTCTATTTGCGTCCTTGGTTTTTTAGTCAGTTTCTGTACTCATTCTTGAAAGGAGATGTATACAGTATGTAGATGTTTCTATTCAGGCTCAATCCGCAGGTAGCTCCAACTTGCAGTTCAACTTCAGATATAAAGAACCCGTGGAGATTTTTTCTTTTTTTTTTCAACGTTATCAGTGAGAAGTGTCTCTATTGTTTCCTCATCCTGCTCCACCCCTTGTTTTGGTTTTCTCTTACTCATACTTGATTTCTATGGTGATGTCGTACTTTTCCGCAATAAAGGAAGCCGAGGGATTAGGAGACATGTTTGGGTTTCTCATAAATAGGGAAGAAAATACAAGTGCTGGGTGAATGGCATCAGCAGATGTGTGACAGGAGCTCAAACTCTAATTGGAGGCATTTGATGCCTTTCACTTGTACAAGAAAGAATTGCAGGCAAACAAAAACAGACAACGTTCTGGAATTCCCTTTACTTTGGAGTCAGCCGGTCCTGCATTAAGCGCTTTCAGCTGATCCAGAATGCCGCTGCCCGCCTCTTGACTGGTACTCGTAAGAGGGAGCTCATCACTCCTACTCTGGCATCCCTTCACTGGCTCCCCATTCATTTTAGAGTTATTTTCAAGATCCTCTTATTTGTTTTCAAATCTCTAAATGACCTCGCGCCACCTTACCTCTCTGAGCTCATCCGCCCCTACACACCTGCTAGGCGCCTCGGGTCTGAGGACCAGACATTCTTAGAAGTATCAAGAACTAAACTGAGGCTCAGGGGGGATCGAGCCTTTTCCGTTGCTGGTCCCCCTCTCTGGAATGGCCTCCCACTGAACATTCGGCAAGCCTCCTCGCTGCCCATCTTTAAAGCCCTCCTCAAAACTCACTTGTATTCTTTGGCGTTCGACTCAGCATGACTTAGATTTGTTCTTGATTTTACTGCTTGGTGCTTTCTACCGCCTTTTTTACCGATTCGTCTTACTGTTTATTGGGTATGTTAAATTGCTCCATGTACAGCACTTTGTATGCAGCGATGGCTGTTCGAAAGTGCTCTATAAATACAATTGAATTGAATTGGAAAGTGGTCCCAGATCTGCCTCTATCTTTAGCTCATGACGATTTAATTGGACATTGGCGCTGTGTTAGTCCGTGCACTGTCTTTATCAAAATGTGATTTACCAACGAATAACATAGCTATGGCTACCAAAGAATATTTTAATTCTGGACTTACTGTACATCTGATCTGATGCTAGATCTGCTCAGGTCTCATCATGACATTATTTTGATTTGCTGTTGTGGTTATTTTTTCTTTTTAGTGATTTTTCATTTGCTCTTGTGGATAGTATTTTGTTTTAGTAATTTTTAATTTGCTGTTGTGATTTTTTGGGCTGATTTGTAATTTGCTATTGTGAATCTTTTTTGCTGTTGTGATTATTTTTGGGGTTTTTTTTACTGTCATGGATATCTTTTTGGGTTTGTTTTTTTTTTTGGTGGGGGGGTTGCTCTTTTGGATGTTTGTGGGGGTTTTATCATTTGCTGTTGTGTTTAGTTTGTTGCTTTTGTATTTTAAAATATTTGGTCTTGTTTAATTATTTGTTTTTGTGTTTTGCACTTCAGGGCCACCATAAAACGATGTTGCTAGAAACAGACACAATACCGCAGATGGAGAAACCCCTGGATTCACAACACATCAACACCTACAGGCTGCCTACACAGACAGACATGGGGAAGCCAAAGTGGAGGCCCAACACAAACAAGCTGATTTATTTGGAGGAAGACTCATTTTTGTGGGCATGTTTAGCTGTGTGTGTGTGTGTGCGCGCACGTGTGTGCACGGGCTCATATGCTCTTATTCAAACGTGGTGTAATGAAGGAGATGGAATTCGTCAAGTGGTTACATTGAGAGGAAATACCGACCACTGCGGTGGTGTAATCCAGGCTGTTTTAACGTGAGTGTCATTACTAAATCATGTGCGTGTGTGTGTGTGTGTTTCTTAGAAAGCGCTTGTGTGTTTTAAAGTCGAAACCATCCATGGTTGTTCTCCACCACACTGGCCTGACCGCGGTAACCACAGGCGAGCCACAGTTAAGCCACTAAAGCCAATTAAAACGTTATGATGTGAAGTTCCCTTATTTATTTATTTATTCTCATATCCAGGCAGAGAGTTAGCTTGAAAAATGAAGGTTCCCCTGTGACCTGGAAGAGAGAACCAAAGCGCTACATTTTTGGCCGCACACAGCAGTGACGGGTATCACGCTAAAGCCTAGCTACTCCTGAGTCTTATCCGAACAGTGACTTTGCAAAAGTACAGGTGATTGAGAGCTTAACCCACAGAAATGGCTGACATTGGCCCTCATCGGTACTGTTTTAGACACTGCAACAACAGCATGTCAGAAATCCTCTGCATAGGGTCTCTTACGAGAGATTATTTGTTTGTGGCTCATGGAGGGCCCCAAGAGGTGGCGATAAGGGACACGACAATGGCACATCGGGATTCAGAAATCTACAATAGAGGGGCCCATGAAGGAGATGTCAGCAGTTCTGTTTTATCATTCAGAAATTGTTTGGGAGGTTTTTTGTGTGTGTGTTGTTTACGTGGCCCACCGATTCATCTAACAGCCAATTTAAATCGGCCAATTTCAGCTCAACGTTGATCCACAGTCGGGTTGTGGAGTCTCCCAAGCGTTTCCTGGGTTGTCCCAGGGGCCTCCTGCCGGTGTGATATGGAGGGTGTCGAGCTGGTCCGCAGTCGCATGGCCTGGACGAAAGCCACACAGCTTCTCCTGAGATTTGTCCTCCGAACACAGGGGTGGGCAATTATTTTTTGCATAGGGCCACATGAGAACCAGAAAATATTATGGAGGGCCGGAACAAAAGGGTGAACTAAATTCGACATAATATTAATTGGATTTCTTTATTTAAAAAGCAGTATTTTGCCTTTTTTGGCACGTTTTTCAGACTTTAAGAGCATATTATTCTGTCGTATCGAACGGGATTTGCTTGACTTGGCGCTACTGTGGGCTTCCGTATCGTCTCCCCCTTCCTCCCTATGCTCTGCAACTTCAAGTAACTGTGCCACCTGCCGTTGAAATGCCTGTCATTACAAGTCCAAATGAAATGAATGCAGTCATTGACATCGAACCTTAATTGTGTACCAACCTTCGGCAGGCCGGATTAAAAAGATCAACAGGCCGGATTCGGCCCGCGGGCCGTAGTTTGCCCACCTCCGTCCTAACAGGCCCTCCTCTCCGGCATGCATGAATAGACCTTACCAGGGAGACTGAGGAGTGTGATTGCTCTGTAGTTGGTGGTCCAATCCCCGGCTACAGAAACTAGTTCTTGGGACATGAATCGGTTATTTGCAGTTTATTTTGCCAAATATCGGAATGGGCATCAGAATTAAAAAAAATCCCACTGGCCAGGCCCTATTTTTTACATGTATTTGAAATGTCCTCTCAGTGTTGGTTGTTAAATATTCCATGACATCATAATCATCATAATTCATTTCCCCCCTGTTTCTTCACAGCATAGTTCAATTTGAGTGTATGGCATTGTTTATATATATATATATTGTTTATATATGACATCTGTGCAGTTTGTTGTTTCTTGCCAATAGGTAATAAAAGGTGAAAGGCAAAAGGGTGAATCAGATTTTGCATGTTGCTGTGATGTAAATTACTCTGATTAGTACCAGCCCATTTTTGTTTACCACGTGCCCAATCCACTCAGAAAAAAAAATGGCTTAACGCCTCCGTACCTACTAAAACCTTGCAACACCTGCCAATCTTGGAGGAGTTGATGAATGAATGGTTCTAAACTTATTGTCAGAAGTCGAAAAATGTGCGTACTAGCACCCCCACAACCTTTGTGAGGGTAAGCGGATTAGAAAATGGATGGGTGGATGAATACGAGACTAGAAAAGTACGGGCAAAAGTCTGGCGACCGTTTGTGACCTTGATCGACCCTGACAAATCCTGACCAGAAAGCCGCCTTCGAAAACACTCGCATTATTCACCGCTCCGTGAGATAGGGGACACAATTTGTGGTTGTGTGTGATCATCGCCTGGTAAATTATCGATATGGCTGCCAACGACCAGTTGGAATACTGTTTTCCATATTCAATCACAGGAAGATGGCAATCCAATTGGGTACAATATTATCTGCATGTAGAATTTTGAGCCTTTTTTTAAAATCTCCTTTCATTAAAAAAAAAAAAAAAGTGTGACGTAAACGGCCCTTTTATCGTAGCGGCGAGAAATCAGCCAGGTCCGCCTGCAATGATAGCCATATCGGATGTGACCAATGTGTGCAGCGTGCTCGACATCTTGCCTGGTACTGTGAGTCACCTGCGTCGTCACACTATAGGAAAGCCTGCCAGTACCTGTATAGGACGGTATCGCCTCCCTTATGAAAACATCCTGCAAGTCCAGCTGAATACACACTCACGCTGAAGCCCTCGGCATGGCGCACTGGACGATGAGGCAAGCATTCCGCATAACACACTTCTTCGGGCCTCGCACACATGCCGGCCAACACACCCCGCAATTCCTCACCCCCACCACGCACCCCCCGCTCCCCAAGGGAACCACAAGCATGCTTTTCCCAGGCTGTACCTCATATTGTGTGTCGCAGGTGTTTAAGTGCAGAAACAGCAGCAGGGCTTTGGAAACAATCCCACTGCCAGTCTCAGGCGTGAGTGAACACGCTCGATATTGCCTTGACAACATGTTTATTTTTTTGGCTGTTATGCCTCCACACAATGACCCACCTCCTCCCTTCCCCACAACCACTACCAACAACAACAATCAGACTGCTGCTGCGGTGTGAGTCCACGCACAACATCAACACTCCGCACATGACAAGGCATCACCTGAAGTGATACTCAAGACCTGATGTCATCCACCTGGATTCACTCTGTGGCACCCACTCTGCTTTGTGCGCCACTGTGCATGTGTGTGTGTGTGTGTGTGTGTGTGTGTGTGTGTGTGTGTGTGTGTATGTGTGTGTGGAGAGAAACTGAAAAATGAATTCTTTTTACTGTTTATCATGCACTACTGTATTTGTGTATACTCTATGGATGTCTAAAAATAGGTATGCATGTTTTCACACAAGGGTTTCTGCAGGTATCAGGAAATCTAAATGAATAATTTTGAATTCTGTTTCTAATGTTACTTAAAACAAATTTAAAGTCCACACCCATTATCCATGTCCTTATCCTCACAAGGGTCCCGGGTCGTCCTGGAGGCCATCCCAGCTGTCCTTGGGCAGTAGGCGGGGTCCACCCTGAACTGCTTGCCGCTCACAATCACAACTAGGGACAATTTAGAGTGTTCCATTAACCTGCCATGCATGTGGTGGGAATGTAGGAGGAAACCGGAGTACCCGGAGAAAACCCACGCAGTCATGGGGAGAACATGAAAACTCCACACAGGAAGGCCTGAGCTGGATTCGAACCCTGCATCTCTGCACTGTTGATCACTGTACTGCTGGCAAGTTAATTACACATTTTATATCTGTTCTAAATGTACAGTAAAAAAAAAATAAAAATAAATCCATACCTGTGTTAATTCATATAAAGGTGGACACTTTTTTTGTTCACTAATACAGTCATTTTATTGTAATTCATTTGAAGTTAAAAAGATCTACTATCCAGTAGTTAAAAGGAGTCATAGATTTGTATGGAGGTAATTTTTCTACCACGTGGAGGCATTAGCATTTTATGTTGGATGTTGGTAAATGGTAAATGCATTTACTATATGCCGCACTTGATCTACACCACAGGCATGTACATAATTCAAACAGGAAGCGGCTCGTGGACTCCAGGACGTTTTGGCCATTGCAAATTACAACTGTATTTACCAGCCAGACAAAATTAACAGAGATAACAGGAACTAGATCTAGATCAGGGGTTCTTAACCTGGATTCGATCGAACCCCAGGGGTTCGGTGAGTCGATCTCAGGGGTTCGACGGAGCCTCTGCCATCGAGGGTAAGACACACTCGACTCAACATCCATCCATCCATCCATCTTCTACCGCTTATCCGGGGCCGGGTCGCGGGGGCAACAGCTTTAGCAGGGAAGCCCAGACTTCCCTCTCCCTAGCTACTTCTTCCAGCTCTCCCCGGGGGATCCCGAGGCGTTCCCAGGCCAGCTGGGTGACATAGTCTCTCCAGCGTGTCCTGGGTCTTCCTCGGGGTCTCCTCCCGGTGGGACATGCCCGGAACACCTCACCAGGGAGGCGTTCAGGAGGCATCCGAATCAGATGCCCAAGCCACCTCATCTGGCTCCTCTCGATGTGGAGGAGAAGCGGCTCGACTCGCAGCCCCTCCCGGATGACCGAGCTTCTCACCTTATCTCTAAGGGAGAGCCCGGACACCCTGCGGAGAAAACTCATTTCGGCCGCTTGTATCCGGGATCTCGTTCTTTCGGTCACGACCCATAGCTCGTGACCATAGATGAGGGTTGGAACGTAGATCGACCGGTAAATTGAGAGCTTCGCCCTTTGGCTCAGCTCCTTCTTCACCACGACAGACCGATACAACGTCCGCATCACAGCAGACGCTGCACCGATCTGCCTGTCGATCTCTCGCTCCCTCCTGCCCTCACTCGTGAACAAGACCCCAAGATACTTAAACTCCTCCACTTGGGGCAAGATCTCCCCCCCGACCCAGAGGGGGCACTCCACCGTTTTCCGACTGAGGACCATGGTTTCAGATTTGGAGGTGCTGATTTTCATCCCAACCGCTTCACACTCGGCTGCGAAACGCTCCAGTGAGAGTTGGAGAGCCCTGTTTGAAGGAGCCAACAGCACCACATCATCTGCAAAAAGCAGGGATGCAATACTGAGGCCACCAAAACGGACCCCCTCAACGCTTCGGCTGCGCCTAGAGATTCTGTCCATGAAGGTTATGAACAGAATCGGTGACAAAGGACAGCCTTGGCGGAGTCCTACCCTCACTGGAAACGATTCCGACTTACTGCCGGCAATGCGAACCAAACTCTGACATCGGTGGTATAGTGACCGAACAGCCCGTATCAGGGGGTTCGGTACTCCATACCCACGAAGCACCCCCCACAGAACTCCCCGAGGGACACGGTCAAACGCCTTCTCCAAGTCCACAAAACACATGTAGACTGGTTGGGCGAATTCCCACATACCTTCGAGAACCCTGCTAAGGGTGTAGAGCTGGTCCACTGTTCCACGGCCGGGACGAAAACCACACTGCTCCTCCTCAATCTGAGGCTCGACTTCCTGATGGACCCTCCTCTCCAGCACCCCTGAATAGACCTTACCAGGGAGGCTGAGGAGTGTGATCCCTCTGTAGTTGGAACACACCCTCCGGTCCCCATTTTTGGTCTGCCAATCCAGAGGCACTCTCCCCGTTGACCACGCGATGTTGCAGAGGCGTGTCAACCAGGACAGCCCCACAACATCCAGAACCTTGAGGAACTCCGGGCGGATCTCATCCACCCCTGGGGCCTTGCCACCGAGGAGCTTTTTAACCACATCGGTGACTTCAACCACAGAGATAGAAGAGCCCACCTCAGAGTCCCCAGGCTCTGCTTCCTCCAAGGAAGGCATGTTGGTGGAGTTGAGGAGGTCTTCGAAGTACTCTGCCCACCGGTTCACAACGTCCCGAGTCGAAGTCAGCAGCACCCCATCCCCACTGTACACAGTGTTCGTGGTGCACTGCTTCCCCCTCCTGAGACGTCGGATGGTGGACCAGAATTTCCTCGAAGCCGTCCGGAAGTCGGCTTCCATGGCCTCACCGAACTCTTCCCATGCTCGGGTTTTTGCCTCGGCGACCACCGAAGCCGCGGTCCGCTTGGCCAGTCGATACCCGTCAGCTGCCTCTGGGGTCCCACAGGCCATAAAGGCTCGATAGGACTCCTTCTTCAGCTTGACGGCATCCCTTACTGCTGGTGTCCACCAGCGAGTACGAGGGTTGCCGCCACGACAGGCACCAACCACCTTACGGCCACAACTCAGATTGGCCGCCTCAACAATAGAGGCACGGAACATGGTCCACTCGGGCTCAATGTCCCCCGCCTCCCCCGGAACATGGGAAAAGCTCTGTCGGAGGTGGGAGTTGAAACTCCTTCTGACAGGGGATTCCGCCAGACGCTCCCAACAAACCCTCACAATACGTTTGGGTCTGCCAGGACGGACCGGCATCTTCCCCCACCATCGGAGCCTACTCACCACCAGGTGGTGATCAGTTGACAGCTCCGCCCCTCTCTTCACCCGAGTGTCCAGAACATGCGGCCGCAAATCCGATGACACGACCACAAGGTCGATCATCGAACTACGGCCTAGGGTGTCCTGGTGCCAAGTGCACATGTGGACACCCTTATCTTTGAACAAGGTGTTCGTTATGGACAGTCCGTGACGAGCACAGAAGTCCAATAACAAAACACCACTCGAGTTCTGATCGGGGGGGCCGTTCCTCCCAATCACGCCCCTCCAGGTCTCACTGTCATTGCCCACGTGAGCATTGAAGTCCCCCAGTAGAACAAGGGAGTCCCCAGCAGGAGTACTCTCCAGCACACCCTCCAAGGACTCCAAAAAGGGTGGGTATGCTGAGCTGCTGTTTGGTGCATATGCACAAACAACAGTCAGGACCCGTCCCCCCACCCGCAGGCGGAGGGATGCAACCCTCTCGTCCACCGGTGTGAACCCCAATGTACAGGCACTGAGCCGGGGGGCAATAAGTATGCCCACACCTGCTCTGCGCCTCTCACCGTGAGCAACTCCAGAGTGAAAGAGAGTCCGACCCCTCTCGAGAGGACTGGTACCAGAACCTAGGCTGTGTGTGGAGGCAAGTCCGACTATATCCAGCCGGAACTTCTCTGCCTCACACACCAGTTCGGGCTCCTTCCCTGCCAGAGAGGTGACATTCCATGTCCCAAGAGCTAGCTTCTGCAGCCGAGGATCGGACCGCCAGGGTCCCCGCCTTTGGCTGCCGCCCAGCTCGCATTGCACCCGACCCCTTTGACCCCTCCCACGGGTGGTGAGACCATGAGAAGGGGGGCCCACGTTGCCTCTTCGGGCTGAGCCCGGCCGGGCCCCATGGGTGTAGGCCCGGCCACCAGGCGCTCGCCAACGAGCCCCACCTCCAGGCCTGGCTCCAGAGGGGGGCCCCGGTGACCCGCGTCCGGTCAAGGGAAACTGAGGACCATCGATTTTATTTTTCATAAGGGGCTTTGTGACCCGTGCTTTGTCTGGTCCCTCACCTAGGACCTGTTTGTCATGGGTGACCCTGCCAGGGGCATAAAGCCCCAGACAACTTAGCTCCTAGGATCATTGGGACACACAAACCCCTCCACCACGGTAAGGTGACGGCTCACGGAGAGGTCGACTCAACATGTCAATTAGTTATGACACGCCCGCTTGGCCATCAATGGCTGCAGATGATCACATGACACTGCTTGTCCAATCAGTGCTGTGGGAAATTTAGTTTGCTTAATAGTGAACTTGTGACTGTCGTGATAGTACGTCATAAATTAAAAAAAAAAAGTATACTTAAGTCATGTCATGAAGGGTTCGGTGAATGTGCGTATTAACTGGTTGGGTTTGGTACCTCAAAAAAGTTAAGAATCACTGATCTAAATAAATATAAATATCTAATAATAAAGATCTAAATAAATAAAAATAAAGCTTTCAATCTAAAGAGCAAGTGACTTGGATTCACTTCAAGTTGGGCTGCACAATATATGGAAAGAATATCGTTGTCACGATAATTACCCATACATTATGCATATCGCAAATATCTGCAATATGATTCATATTCATATAATTAAATGCTGAATTTGACCAGGCCAGGACAACCTTAAATGTGCATCCTCATCCAATAGGTGAACACTATCGACGGGCATTATAACTAAGAATACATGGAGCTTGCTTATTTTGCTGCATGCTGTATTAAACGCACATATTACGCTGCCTTCACTCCAAGAGACAATATGAGCAAACACTCAGCTCGAGGCTGTCAAAGGGTCTCTGAGTGACCATGCAGACCCCTTTTGGAGCTTGAAAATTTCACAGCAATAAAGCCCATTGTGCAAAGTTTGAAGGTGTTTTTTGCAGAGCCTCTGGTGTTACTGTTGATGGGCTTTCACCACATTTTCAAATGTTCTTCACTGAAATATGCATTCGCCCCATTTTCCTTAGCACTCCTCTTTGCATTTTCAAAACCGTGTGAGTTTGTTCCCAAAACGTAACATTCCAAGCATCCACCGTTTTAACTAAGAGCAGCGGCCACCGACCAAGCAGCCATTATTAAATGTTTTTCATCAAAATAAAGCATGAAAAAAAAGTATTTAAAATTTCGATGCCTCTGGGCTTATTTATTTAATGCTTTTTAGTTTACGTTCTTGATTTACGGTCTTAATTTTCACAAAATCCATTTCATGCCTCAATGCTTTTTATTGGCCCACTGAAACCCTGTCACAGCAGGTTCACAGAGTGTGTTTGCATTCATCTATGCACTTTCCTGAGTGTGTGTGTGTGTATACTGCAACAGGAGGGATTATAACTGAATGTGCCTTATCGACTAATTGCGCACTCACAGGCGTGCACACACACACACACACACACACACACACACACACACACACACACACACACACACACACGATGACTGCTTCAGGGCAACTTCACCCTTGAGGAATGTTTTTTCTGTCTTACCCATCATCACAGGGGGATGTGTGTCAGTGTTCATGGGGTTTTGTGAGATGAAGCACGTACAATACCTGCGAGAAGGGAGATGATGTTATCACCTCAAGTCCTTGCAGGTTGAGAGGTTAAAGTAAACATGTACTGTACTGTACTGTATGAGGAACAGGTTCATAACAACCGGAAGCGCAAAAGGCTTTCGTCTTCCATTAAAAATATACAAGTTGGATGTTATCCTCATATAAGCAGCGAAATTCATTCATTCATTACAAAGCGAAAATGACCTTGCAAACCTAACTTCCAGTCAATGTACAACACGATTCTCATAATTCAATGGGCATTTTTTCTCATCCTCCCACCATTAGGAGTGGAAAGAGGGACTTGAAATGGCACGTACCACACCGCTCTGCGCTTTGGAACAAAGTTGCACGTTGTGGCCCTCCCTGCCACCTGCCATCATGTGTTCACAGCGCTCCTGGATGAAGGAATATTTGAGTCTTAGAAGCACGTGTGCAGCACCAAATAATCAAAGTGACAAGTATGATTCAAACAAAGAAAGCTTGTGCGAGGATAAAGACACCGCTGATGAAAACCGTTTGGCATTCGAGGAAAAAGTCGGAACAAATCCTGATGGATCGTAAAAGTGTCTAAAGGAGGAGGTGCTTTGGGAGGAATTTAAAAAGGAATCAAGTCGTCCAAATACAGCTGACACAAGCCAGGAAATACCACAAGATGTGTGAGAGGCGCATCTGCTCTGCTGGTATACAACAAGTGGATTTTCATGAGAACTTTTAATCCTTAAAAATAAACAGTGGTGTCCCTGCTTTTGGGCCAGGCATACTGTAGTGAATATCAATGGTGTACGCACCCCTGTTCAAATAGCTTTGGTGACATAAAATGAGACCGAGATGAATTTCAAAACTTCTTCCACCTTTCTTGTGAGATGAAATCAAAATAAACAACTGTAATAAACATGTTTGGACAACTCCTCGGATCCTCTTCTAACGGGATTCTATTTATTCTCTGTAGAAGTATTTTTTTGTTAATCATGGCGACTGAATCTGATAGATAGAATCGATAGATAGGCAGAGACACACACGCACGCACGCACGCACACGCACACACACACACACACACACACACACACACATTCTGACACATAATTACACCAAAGAGGGGCAACCAAATTTGCAAAAATGAAAAGAAAATTATAAAAGTTCTGTAGTTGTGGTTATGTTTGTAGTCTGCAATGTAACAGTAGTGTGTCAGTTGCGTACTCGTAGTATTATTTAGTAGTAGTAGTAACTGTATCTATGATGACAAAATTAATTTTGAATTGTAAATTGAAGTAAATGGAAATGGTGGCTATTGCAGTACAAAACAATTGTCCAGATCATGTTAAAATGGGATTTGGTGACAAAAACACCTGCAAAACTTACTAAAGCAGGGCAAGAAAAATGCCATTTTCAGATCGAGATTTTCTGCCAAAATGAAATGCTTAAATGAACAAATCCATTCAGCAAGAAACATGAGTACATATGTAATTTGCTTGGTAAAATGATGCGGTGGGTCAGGGAACAGGGACAAAGTATATCCACCCCAAGTAAGGCATCCAGGCCATCTTATATCACAAAATGTCTGTGATCTACAGCAGTTGAAAAGTAGGATTTTTTTCTTTAACTTGAGAAAACAAACGGTGGCATTCTTTCCAGTGGAGTCGACTTTACTGTATGTGCAGTCACATAGTTGTTTTCCCGTTTGCCGTTTTTCCCCTTGCGCCATCCCAATCAATTCCTCATGGAATTACTGCATGATTCCATGGAAAGTGCCGAACATGAGCAGGTGTTTCAAGCTGGGGAGCTGATTGCCAGACGCGGTGGCCTGTAAGCACTAATGCGAAACGACAGGGCCTCTGGAGCGAGGCGAGGCGAAAGAAAGAAGAAAGACTCCTTCTGCTTTCCAGCGCCGTTCTATGACTTATCAGGTTAATCAAAGGTTACACGCAAATCACACAGCATCCCCTGCCTGCTCACTTGTTCGTTAATACTCTGCCTGATGAGTGGGGATGATTAATCATGTTTCCCTGACACTTAAATATACTCTATAACAGAAATATATATATATATATATATATATATATATATATATATATATATATATATATATATATATATATATATAAATTCCGCATCTCACCCCTCGGGTGGTGTCCGTCCCTCATTCAGCTCGGGTCCTCTACCAGAGGCCAGGAAGCTTGAGGGTTCTGCGCAGTATCCTAGCTGTTTCCAGCACTGCACATTTCTGGACTGAGATGTCCGATGTTGTTCCCGGGATCTGTTGCAACCACTCATCTAGTTTGGGGGTCACTGCCCCGAGTGCTCCGACCACCACAGGCACGACTGTCACCTTTACCTTCCAGGCTCTGTCCAGCTCCTCTCTGAGCCCTTGGTATTTCTCGAGTTTCTCATGTTCCTTCTTCCTGATGTTTCCATCACTTGGGACCGCTACATCCACTACAACGGCTTTCCTCTGCCCTTTATCTATGATCACGATATCTGGTTGGTTCGCCATTACCATCTTGTCAGTCTGGATCTGGAAGTCCCACAGGATCTTCGCTCTGTCATTCTCCACCACCTTCGGAGGTGTTTCCCATTTTGACCTTGGGGTTTCCAGTCCATACTCCGCACAGATGTTTCGGTAGACTATGCCAGCCACCTGGTTATGGCGTTCCATGTAGGCTTTCACTGCCAGCATCTTACACCTTGGGTCTTGTCTGGTGTGGTATATCTGGGCCTCGATGGCTCTGGTGCCTCTGTGCTGTCTTTCAGGCCAGCCCTCTCTAGCCACTGATAGGACTTCTTGAGATCAGGTCCGGTGGTACATCCCGTGTAGGGGCTTGTCATCCCATGATGGTCCCTCTTCCAGCGCCTCATCTTCTGTTCCCCATTGTCTGAGACATTCTCTGAGTACGTCATCCGTTGGAGCCTTCTCCTTGATGTATTCATGGAGCTTGGATGTTTCATCCTGGACAGTGGCTCTCACACTCACTAGTCCCCGGCCTCCTTCCTTTCGGCTTGCGTACAGTCTCAGGGTGCTGGATTTGGGATGGAACCCTCCATGCATGGTTAGGAGCTTTCGGGTCTTAACGTCCGTGGTCTGAATCTCTTCCTTTGGCCACCTTATTATTCCTGCAGGGTATCTGATCACTGGCAGGGCATAGCTGTTTATTGCCCGGGTCTTATTCTTGCCATTGAGCTGGCTTCTTAGGACTTGCCTCACTCGCTGGAGGTATTTGGCCGTAGCCGCTTTCCTTGTTGCCAGTTCGAGGTTGCCATTGGCTTGTGGTATACCGAGGTACTTGTCGCTGTCCTCAATGTCTGCTATTGTTCCCTCAGGGAGTGAGACCCCTTCAGTGCGGACTACCTTTCCTCTCTTTGTACCATCCGACTACATTTCTCAACCCCGAATGACATCCCGATGTCGCTGCTGTAGATCCTGGTTGTGTGGATCAGGGAGTCTATGTCCCTTTCACTCTTAGCATACAGCTTTATGTCATCCAGGTAGAGGTGGTGACTGATTGTAGCTCCATTTCTGAGGCGGTATCCATGGCCTGTCTTGGTGATTACTTGGCTTAGGGGGTTCAGTCCTATGCAGAACAGCAGTGGGGAGAGTGCATCACCTTGGTATATGCCACATTTGATGGACACTTGGGTAAGTGGCTTGCCATTGGCTTCAAGTGTGGTTTTCCACATCCTCATCGAGTTCGCAACGAAGGCTCTTAGGGTCCTGTTCACCTTATACAACTCCAAGCATTCAGTGATCCATGTATGTGGCATCGAGTCATAGGCTTTCGTGTAATCAATCCAAGCTGTGCACAGGTTGGTACGTCGGGACCTGCAGTCTTGTGCGACTGTTCTGTCAACCAGGAGCTGATGTTTGGCTCCTCTGGTATCTCTACCAATGCCCTTCTGTGCTTCGTTCATGTATTGATCCATGTGTCCACTTATCTTAGCCGCAATGATGCCTGACATGAGCTTCCATGTTGTGGAGAGACAGGTTATTGGCCGATAGTTGGATGGGACCGCACCCTTTGAGGGATCCTTTATGATCAGGATCGTTCGCCCTTCGGTTAGTCATCCTGGGTGAGTCCCATCCCTCAGCAGCTGGTTCATTTGTGCTGCTAGGCGCTCATGGAGTGCTGTGAGTTTCTTGAGCCAGGAGGTGCGGACCATGTCTGGGCCTGGTGCTGTCCAATTCTTCATATCTGAGACTCTTTGCTGTATGTCTGCCACTGTTATGGTAACTGGGTCCTGTTCAGGGAGGTTGCTGTGCTCCTCTCTCAGGGTCACCAGCCATTGTGCACTGCTGTTATGTGCAACCTCCTTCTCCCATATGCCTTTCCAGTACCTCCTAGTTTCCAGTCTTGGTGGGTCAGCTCTGTTATTAGGACCCTGCCACTGAGCGTACACTTTCGCAGGTTGCGTTGCGAACAGCCTGTTTATTCGTCTGGCCTCATTCTCTTTCGTGTACCGCTTTAGGCGGCTGGTCAAGGCTTGGAGCCTTTGTTTGGCAGTTTCGAGTGCTTCAGGTATGGTCATCTGGATGTACTTCTCGGGTATCGGCCTTTTCATCACACCTCTCTGGGCCTCCGTCAATTGACTCACATCTTTCCGGGCCGCCTTGATCTTAGCCTCCAACCGTCTTTTCCATGGTGGGTAACGTATCTCATGACTTCCATGGTTGCTCTTATAGCCAAGCATCTCAAGGATCACTGATGCTGAAGCGTATATCAGCTCATTGGTTTCTGTGATCGTTACGGTAGGGATCGCCCTCAGTGCTGCATTCACACTTTCCATGAGACTTTCAGGTCGTACTTCACCTAGCCGTTGTAATCGGTTTATAGGTTGGCCAGCTTTCATTCTCGCCATGATCTTAGCTTTCAGGTCAGTTGCTGCCTCGCTCAGCATTTCATTTATTGGGGCTGGCCTGCAGGGTATATATATATATATATATATATATATATATATATATATATATATATATATATATATATATATATATATAATTAACTCAAATAAACTAAAAAATTAATCGTGATTACACACACATTTTTTAGCGTTTCTGAATTTCCTTTTACATCTTTTGTCCTATTTTTCCCCCATTTTAATGCTCTCATCAACATGGAATTATGAATCAGTTTTCTATGTGCCAAATGCAAATATTTACTGAAATAACAATTTCGATTTTCAATTTTACATGAACATTTTTCACTTGGTGCAGTTATTCACACATAATCTCTCACACAATATTACTGTCCATCAATAATGGTGAAAAAAATATTTTGTCACACAACAGCTGCTTTAACAGCTTTTTTTATTAAATCAAAATAGAGCAATAGAACATTGTAAAGTGCACATCTAAGATACACTAGTACTCAGCCTATAGTGGATTTAAACCATGGTTGCATACTTCATTTTTCTCAAGTTTCCTTTCAACACAGCAGTCTGTTTCTGTATGTTTGTTGAACGAGACACCGGCCACCAGTCTTCATTATGTGCCGCTGTATTGGAAACTGCCGGCCGTACAAACAAACACACGCACTTCCCCCGTGCTGCAGGTGCCGCGTTAATCTCGCGAGAAAAATGTTAATCCCGTTAAAATCCATTTAAATTAATGCCAATAAAAACGCACTAAACTGACGGCTCTAATATATATATATATATATATATATATAAAAGCATTCAATTTTCCCAAAAGCTGACGGTGCACCTTAAAATCCGACACGCCTTATATATATATATATATATATATATGTATATATATATATATATATAGCATTTTCTATGTTCTGTAAAGTGCTTTGGTACAACTGCAGCAGTTGTGAAAGCTCTATATAAATAAAGCTGTATTGTATTCCCTTTAGCGTTACTCTATCTAGTGCAGGGGTGCCCAAACTTTTTGGACCGAAGATCTACTTTTCAATCAACCAACCTCCCGGGATCTACCCTTACCGGCACGCGCGCACGCGCATACACACGCACAAACACGCACACATGAACGCCATGGTGAGAAACAGCCTGAAACTGAGGCATGCGATGCACCTTTGCAACCTGTTAACTATCGCAGCTCACACGTACAGTTTTAAAGTGCTTCCCTGGGCCCTCCGAGATTCCTATTTTTTGCCCGTGCCCTCGGTGAATTGTACACGAAGCAAACTCTGAATGAGAATAATGACGATAAAAAATAGAACGCTACAGCTCTGATTACAAGCTACAATTGCAGAGTGCAGAGCGCAAACAACTTCCGGTGACCAACTCACGCGCCACCGTAAATTCAAGATTTACTTGCTTTATTTCAATATTTATTTATTTATTTGTTTTTTGGGGGTGAAAATGAGACTGATAGGATGATTAGGGTGCAGCATACATAACCACAAAAAATATATATTACTAACATGTACAAAAACACACAAATGGTTGGGGGTTTTTTTGTTCTCCTCGGATCTACTTGGGACCTGTCATAGATCTACCGGTAGATCAGGATCTACCTAATGGGCACCCCTGATCTAGTGGATGCATAACGCAACTACAGCCACTACTGTCGCTTCTATTCCATGCTCCTTATAATGCGGCGCTCCCTATATATGAAAACAGTTTTAAAATAGACAATTTATTGAAAGTACGCCTTATACTCCAAAGCACCTTAGAGTGCGGAAAATACAGTATTTAGTTTTGAACAATGTTAAATGTCCATTTATGGCACACATTTATATTTCTTTCTTTTTTATCTGTTGCGCAACAAGTAAGAGTAAAGTATATATAAATGTGACAGATGCAGTTGGAGTCGAGAACTCTGGAAAACACCCCATAAATCCAATCAGAAATATGTTCACAGGCAGACAAAATGTCATCAGCCTGACTATCGACCAATTTTTCAATCAAAAGCAGAAAGCAGTAAGAATCTCACTCACATCTGTTTCTGGTGACACCAGCGCAAGAGTCACCAGAGAGAACCGAGATTCAAAGGTGCTTCCAATTAAAGTGCTACACATAACCCGTTATTTATTGGAGGCCTGTCCCTTGTGTTCGAATCACACCAATAGTGAATGGTGGTATCATGAAAGCAAATCTGGATGACCGGACAGGACAAGTGAATGGTGGCCATGGCAGTTTGGGTGGAGAACAGTGAGAAGGTCACATCTGTTCATCTCATGATGATGCGGTCGGACCACGTCTTCTTCGCTCATACGCAGCAGCAAAGGTCCTGGAACGACGTTTTTAATTCAGCCCCACCATGGGCCATATTGCGCCACACAACAGTCTGCTGAAAGATGACACAACCATTGCAGTTCTTGTCACCATTGAATTTTCCATTGGAGAGGAGATGCATGCAAGTGAAATCTTAGGGGCCAGGTGCATCCGCACAGAAACATTGCGTCTCTGGTTGACAACAGACAGGCTGGTTATTGCGACTGCAATGAAGACATTGCGCATCAATGTGGGCATTTCCACAGCCTGGGGCCATGCGCGTGACGACCACAACTAAAGCAGCGGAAAATGCTGGTGTGTTTTTCAATGTGCTGACAAAAATGAAAAGCTGTTTGAGGATTGATTCAGTGTCAAAGTTAAGGTCCATATACTTGTACACTTGTTGTCTTTACCAGTAAGACATTTTAGCACACTGGAGCTAAGCAAAAGTCACTCGAGAATATTTGTATTAACAGATAGCAGGTAGCCATGGCCTCGTACATGTTTCCATAGTTAAGAATCATCAATAAGATCACTAAAACTAGCAGTACAAGCTTCTCATCTGAGTCTCGGGTTTCTTACGTGAATTGTGCATGGCAACACTTGTCCACAATTTATTCTGTAATATGTAGACACTAACAACATGTGTGGGGGTCGCCATCTCTGAACCATGTGACCGGAGGAGGCTTTTTAATTGGCCACCTGAATTTCTGCCCAAGTCGGTCAAGTAGTGGGCACACGGTGAGACTGATAACGTTTTAGCTATTAATCTCAAGGAATGATCCATGGATTTAATGCACGAGCATCTTTGTTGTGTCTGATCCAGAAAAAAAACTCGAGTGCTTTCGTGATCTTTTCTAAACTTTTGAGTACACATGTTACAATACTTTGAGCAAAGCTTACTGTTACCCTACAGTAACAATCATCTCAAATGGATACTCCTCAACATGTCTGACTGAGTAACGACATCTGCAGCAACTTTCTCTGAGCATGGAAGACATGTGGAAGTCCCTGTGCTCAACATAAACAACGTAAAAAAAAACATTGCATCTCCTATTTTTCTTGAAATGGCTGTTCTCGTCGCCAACCTTTCTCTTCAAAGGAGTTTTTGAATAAGACATGACTAATGTACCGGTACCTGAGCTTTGGCAGCTCATAACTGATAAAGAAAAAAAATAACCAAACAAAGGGAAAAAAAGACAAGGCTGCACTAACAATTGGTTCCGTTCATTCATTTATTCAGACACATTTTAAAACAAGCCATTTACTCACAAATTGTCACACTGTCTGAAAGGGAAAATAGGCAGAAGCAATATCTTCTAATGCCTAGCCCCGGTCGGTACATATATCGAAACTTCAAGTACCCCTGATGTTGAGAAAAAAAAACATTTAAGATTATGTCAGCATTGTCCACATGATAAAATAATCATCATTAATCCATCCATTATGCAAATATGCAGTGTTGCTGCTTTCAATGTCCACACTCAACATGCGCATGTGAAATATTCCTCTTATACATAGTTTTGAAATACTGTATGCATGTACAGTCTTTTAGTTCCTGGTCCATTTTATTTCATACGCCAACATCAAGAAAAGACCTACTAAACCGCTTTCAGTTTTTTAAACATACAAGTATCACAACCTCAAAAGTTAGGAATCCAATTCCTTTTTTTGAAACAGGTTCATATTAGCCATGATGTTAAACTAGCCCGGGGATGCGTCACGGGTCAAAGGACATATATGGATATATTTCGGCTAGAATACGGTCAGCCGTCGGCCGGTGCTCTCGCGAGCCTTGCTTTTTTGTTTTTTTGTGTTTGTTTTGTCACTTTGTCTTTGTTGTTGCGTCGTGTGGACCGGATGTGGATTATTTTTCGGCTACGACATTCATCAAGGAGGAGACTCGGTGCTTGGTGGTTGCACCTTCTCGGCGGCATGGGTATACCACAGAGGCGATTGCCCTCAGACTGTAAGGGAAGCTCAGTTTCCCCTAAAATGTGAAAAAATAAGTGATCAAATATAGGTGTGCACATACATGTCATTGACTAAATATGCGCTACAATGCGCTCAACTTTTATTCCAAATCAGCTTCTTATTACTGGTTACGACGCGACTATCTTCTCATTCATTCCCCCAGCTTCACCGTGCTTTAAACTGTGTGGACGCTGAGCGTCGACTGTGCGGACGCTGGGCGTCGAGAGAGTTCAGTGTAGGTTGTCCCAATGCATTGAAACGAGACGAGTCATTGGAGAAATGCTGGTTTTGTCCCACCCATTGGACATTCGGCGTCTCTGGGAGTCTATGGACAGTGGGTGTGTATCGGCTGGCCCGGACGCTCAGCTTTTCTGCATGATGATTGGATGATCTGTCTGAGGCTGAATCTGTTTTATTTTGACAGCGAAATGAGCCAATCACCGATCTTTTGGTGCAGGCAACCGTGGGAACATCTTTCAATTCTCATTATGTTTTAAATTGAACTGCCATTTCACTGTCATTGCTGGAAAACCCAAGGGGCCCTCGTGTTTTTTTTTTTTTTTTTGCGCGCCTGTAATGGGCAGCATTTTACACAGCCCCGCTTTGTTCAGCGGAGACATCGGTGCTGTTGGACGGTCTGCGGCTCGATGGATGCGAGGCTTGAGGAGCCGACGATGAGAAGAAAGGAGCGTCAGCGCAGAGCACCAATGCGGATGTGGAACTGGGAGTAGTTGCGGCTTGGAGTTGAAGCGGATTACGTGGGACAGGAGATGTGAGCCAATCTTTTTTCGTCAATGGACGCTAGAGCTTCGTGTTTGCTTTCAAAACTTAGCTTGTAGCAGACGTGTGCACCTTTTCAACATGACGTCTCTGATCCACTGGTGAAAGGACACTTTGATCCTCTCCTGTTTCATCGATAACTGCTTCAGACAACAACGTGTATGCAGGAACAGTGATTAAGATTGCACGACTGTCTGTGTCTTTTGTGTTGTGTTGTGTTATTTTGTTATTTTGACTTCAAAATGGCGCCGTGAGAGTGGCTGCCTTTCCAGCAGCTCCTATATTTTGTTATTCTACTTCTTCCTTTCATAACTTTACTGCTGTGAATTGGGAACTTCTCCATTGCCAGACTAATAAAGGTATCTTGTCTTGTCTTGTCTTGTCTTGTCTTGTCTTGTGTTGTCTTGTCTTGTCTTATCTTACACTTTGCTAATCAGTGAGCAACTGGTGAGAGTGATTCCGAGTTAACCCACCGAGAGTTTGTTGGAAGTTAAACAGGCACAAAAAGTTCCATCAAGTTATTATGGTGAGCGCCCGGCAGCAGAGTCTCTGGTGGGCTTGCGGCGAGGAGCTTTCGCGTGCTCGCCGTTACATTACAGTAACCTTTCGGTGGGGACGTGAGATGATGTCCGTGAGAGCGGAAAGGAATGTTGTTCAGAAAATGACGTCGGTGAAAAAAAGATTGAAATTTCAGAGGAATTTTGTCTTTTTTTTCTGAACGAACGGCAGCGAAGAGACACAAGTAGATGAGATGGCTCTCTCGAACACGTACACACTTCAACATGAACGAGGAAACAAAATCATTAGGAACAGCCCTCGGCCCTCCTCACTTCTCTTCAAATGACTTAAATGGTGTTGTCTTTTTCCATTAAAACCACTCCGACTGTCAAGTTACACCCATTTGTTGCGCTGCACGTGTAACACATGTTGACGGCCGCTTTCATCTGCTGCACTATGAGGATGCATTACTAACTTGCGTTACAAGATTAGAGGCAGCACGTTCTCACGATAGTCAAAAGGCACATGTCACATTTTTTTTAGGTTTGCCTGGTGGATTTTTGAGGATTGTTTCATGTCATTAAAGTGGTTATACAGGAAGTGTTCGGTTTATATCGATTTTGAAGTTTGAGGTTAAAGGTTCCGAACATTGTGCAATGGACTAGCAACGGCGTAGTTTATCATTTCATGCAGTGGAACATCACCATTGGCAGGGTAGAGGTACAGAGCCTGCCCGTGATGAGCGAAAACCTGCCTGTAATTGACATCCACCGAAATGCAATGTTGTGGAAGAAGGGGGAAATTAATTTATTTAACAAACCTTGAAGAATTCTTCAAAAATCGCTGATAAACAGTCGATACACGTTTTCTAATGGGGTAAATACGAAAAATGTCTCCCCCCCCACAAACAAACTTGAAAGAAATCAAAAAATAATAATAAAACATCAAATATGCGGATCCACGGGTGCCAAACCGAGTATGGTCTTAACCGGTAATTACTTGTCCTACATTCTCTGCCGTAGCAAAAGAAGACTCTCCATAACACTAAACATTTTTAAAAAGTGAGTAAAAAATATGGAAAAATTACTGTAGTTCCATTGGAAGAAAATGCTGCTTTCAGTTTAGCATATCTTGAAATGTCAAACATTTTCATTGATGAAAAAGATGTGTGGTCCAAATATGAGGAGCAGGTGGCTGCATACTCAATTTGAAAACTTCCCAATTCTAATCCTTACACCACACTGAAGTTCAAGTTTTGATGGGTGATCTTCTCAAAAGGGGAAGTGCTCACTAACCCACAGATTGGCAAACAATATTTGAGTAGGATGGCCTGTTTCTGTGCAGAAAAAAAAAAATCCCAAAGCATTCTGACATCTTTGAATGAAAACATGAAAAATGGGAGCAAAACAAAAAGTGTTCCTGTTATCTTCAACACAATACGTCTGGTAACTCTTTTACTTTGCTCACATATTTCCTCTTCTAATCCCTACATGTATACTCAGACAAGGAAATGAAAACTTGTGTGTGATTCCATAAATCCTTTTGGCACACTAACAAAGCCTCCACTCACCACGCTTGATACCAGAGCGTGGCAGCGCCTCATCGAATTACAGTCCGCAGCCAGATTGAACTAGAGAGATTTAGGTAACCCTTCTTTGCTCAATCACTTCAAAGTGTCCATTTAATAGTCCTCATGCCAACAACGATGTCGAAGATTAAACAACTGAGAAATCTGACGTAACGGTCAAGGTTTTGTTTTTGTGGTGTTGGAGGCCCAAAGTCTAGAACCCAAATGTAGGGAAACACGATAAGGGGTGGAGCAGGTGCCTTCTCCAAAAAAAATAAAAAAAAAATAAGGGTTTTATCAAACAAAAGTCAAACAAGAAACATGGGCAAATGGAAAAAAACAAGGCAAGAAAACAGCACGACAGGAAACGTGACTTGCAAGAACGATCTAGCACAGGCTGAACGAAACCGAGGAACTGAAAACAAGCAATTTGATGAGACAATGAGGCACACCTGGACAAAACACGATGAGCTGGAAGGAGATGATTGGCTGACACAAGGAACAGTTGGTCCAAAAACCTAACGAGTTGACATCACATGAAACAAAACTAAATGTAATCAAAAACAAAGTGGACACGAACACAGAACGTGGCCGTAACCAAGCCAATGGTCGCTCTCTTTTTTTTTTCCTCTTTACATTACGTGCAGGATCTTGCTCGTGAACTTTACACTTCTCCGCGGATCAAAGTAGTCGATCGAGCAAGCTCAACTCAGCTTTTAACAATTGTGTTTCTCTGTTTTCTATTTGCTCCAATGAGCACTCGAGTGCAGCTGAAGTGTCTGGCCTTCATGAGGCGTCAACGCCCATTTGCTGCACCCCAAAGTGGAAACACAATGAAGCGATGGTGTCCAAAGACAAATCAATGAAATTACAGTATGTGTCAGTTCTCATTTAAAGGACAGAGAGTCTCATCGCGGCACGGAATCGCGCCATGAAATCAACACTGATGAGCAGAGAGTGTTTGCGACACGCTAACTTTCTTAATGATCACACACACAGCTGTAGTTTGCTTTTTAAATAATAAATAAATAAAAACACCACTGCTTGCTGCAGTAATTGTTTTGTGGTTACATAAATCTTGAGCAAAGAAAATAAGTGTTTAATGACTTAAGATGAGAATGTGTTTTGGTGGGTTGCATTAACGCTTAGGACAGTATTTTTTTTTTCTCCAGCGCTTTTTTTTTTCATTTCCAATGGAAATGTACTAAGTAAGAGCGAGACTGTTTGAAAAAACAAGTCTGGATTTTAAGCTTTCTAGTTGCCACTGCAATACTGATCACCTTTAAGTTACTGGACAGATTTGATTTGATATGGTCCTTGAAAAGGTGCAATACAGAGAGAGAGAGAGACAGAGAGAGAGAGAGACAGATAGTGTAAGTGTGTGTGTGTGTGTACGTGTGTGTGTGTGTGTGCAAGTGTGTGTGTGCGCGTGTGTGTGCGTGTGTGTGTGAGAATAAAAAAGCTCTTTGGCATGTCGCGGTACAAGAGATGGATTTGTGACTTCACTGTTAAGGGGAAACTAAGATCCTGTCAAACATTTATTGAGAGGCAGTAAAACGTGGCCCTGGTGCTGATGTCGATTGTCGAGCTGGACCAGGCAGTGGAGCTTCTTTTGACTGGGCTGGGGCAATAAACGTACGGCAAAGTTGCTGCCGTCCATGTTTCATCCATCGAAAGTCTTGACACGACGTGACAGATGCGAGGGACGCTGTTAGAGTACGGCAGGGCAGGTGGGAATTGACTGGAATCCGTGGTAAAATGGTGGCTGGAACAGATGGGATGGGGGCCGATTTTTAGTTATTCATTTAAAAGCCACTCAGGCTGTATATATAGAATGTATCGTCAGATTCAAAGACCATTTTAATAGTCTTAATAGTTCATAGTTCCCCTGTGATGAAAAAACAAAATCCTCAAAACCGATTTGGCTCTACGGGCATCTTTCCGATAATCTCCTCCTAGAACAAAGCCACAGGCACCACACTCCAGCAGTGTTGATTTGCGAGACCTCGCGGCAGTAACTTCAGCAGTGTATTTAGATCCCAGATGTTATGCCAAAGGCATTCATTATCGATACAGTTTGTTTAATATGCTATTTCAAGTTGGCTTTGCAAAGTGCAAAAAATTGCTTTCAGTTTCTCCAACCAGCATCAAGTGACCAAAAAGTCCGTTTTTGCCCATGTTGACTGCACACGTGAGCAAAGTTTTATGTCAACCTCCACATGAAGTAAAAAAAAAAAAAAAAACGATGTTTACACAACATGCATGTTATGTTATATTCTTATAGAATATTAATATGATACAATATACAGTAAGTTCTGTGCATGTTTGGAATAAAATATGATTCGATACGTCTGCGTACAACGGGTGTACGTGGGGGTACGGTACATTTTCAAGTGAAGCGATACGGTTTGTACTCGCATCTTCTAAATAACAACTTTTATGATTGGCGTCGTTTTCCGTTACACCCAGCAGAATTCTGTCAAGAAAGAAAGACAGCCTGATCTGCTGGATCCCGCATGGTAATTAGCGGAGACGCCGCCAAAGGATTGTTGAATGGCGTTTCTGTTACAGTTGGCCATTTCCTTCTGTTCAAAGCCGTTTTTGACACAGCGTGGTTTCAGCGCTACGCTTACTTTATCATGTGCAACCCGAGCGAGTGAAAACAAGATGGCATGAATGCGAACACCTCCGTGGATCGAGTCCTCCTATGGAGGCTGAACAACAGGTGTCTTTGTGCGCATGAGGCTGCGGCAGGCTGCAGAGAGCAGCCGCTTGCTTTGGATTTCACCCTTTGAAAGTGATACGGCCGAGCTGCTTTTCTCAGGCCCGGCCTCAAATCTGCCGTTGACGGACAGACCACCCAACTCCGAGCTCCGATTGGCGCGCGGCGCAGCACAGGCCGCCTCCTGTCACGCTCCTCCGGGAAGGAAATGGATGGAGTACCCTGTCAGGGTCGCTCTCGCAAGAAATGAATGGCTAGATTTAGCAAACAAGAGCATCAGAGTGGAAGCGACGGCTGACATACGTGCGACACCTAAACGCTCTTGATATAAGCCCCCCGTGGTGGCTGATGGGGCAGGGGGGGAAATCCCAAAGAAAAGACCTCTGCACTATGGTGCCAAAATTGAGAACGTTTCTTTTGCTCTCTGTGCCGCTCTTACGATGCAACTCGATGTGACTTTTATTCCAGCGTTCACGATACGGATTCCCCCCGGTGCTGTAGGATGCCATTGGCGTTGGTCATTGGGCCGAGGTTCGCCTCGTCGCTTCCCGCCGCACTGAAAGTGTGTGCTCTGACCTAGACAAAAGATTCACACACCCTTTTGCTCCTTTCCAGAACGAGTCCTCGCCCTCAAATATACGAAAACAAGTCTGGAGGTGAAAGAAGGGACACTAACCAGACTTCATGTCATTCTCACGTGACACGAAGGAACTCCTTTCATAAAAGCGCTGCTCATATGAGTTTCGCTGAGCAAACACGAGCGGAGCAAATGTATATTTGTACCTTTTTCATCGCCCTAACAGTTGCAGGGATGTTCCCGGGATACTAAAGCGGCACGGCCCGCCAGTGGCCCTACAAAACGCAGTGGATTTCCCCCACAAGCTGTGGGTAGCGGTGGATTTTGAGCAGTTTGAGTTGCTTTTACCCAAGGTTGCACTCGTTCACACCAACGGATTGGGTCGGGATTTGGTCAGGTTGAAGAGCCGAAGCCGGTCACCATTTGGGCTCACTACTGACTGTGGACAAGGGGTTTGGTGTTCAGATCCCTGTCAGTGCCAATGGTCACATCCACATTGATCCCTAGCTGCGTGAAAATAGCTTTTTTATTTCGTTTTTACTCCATGTTTCGTTTTTCATGAGTTTACAGAAAGTTTTATCTTTTCAAAATGCCTCATTGTAGTTGAGTTTGTTTTTTATTTTATGGGTTTTAATCGTTTAGATAATATCTATTGTTGAGTGTTTGTCAGTTTCTCAGTTGCAAGATAGCTAACAGAAAAGAGAGAAGAACATTAAAAAAGTCATCTACAATTTTCAAATGACTGTTCTTCCAGACAGGTAGACAGTAAACAAACGGCAAAATGAATACATTTCCAATGAACGCCAAAAGCTCACGCGTTGCTGTATATTCATTGACAAAGACAACAATGCGGCACGTTTTCGCAAAAACTTTTTTTTTTCAATTCGAGTTGATGTGATTTTGTGCGTTTGCGACTCTTTATGCCGTATGTCGATTCCCAAATAGGTGCATTGCATCAGGAAGGCACTGTTCCAAACATCTCATGCGAGTGACTCGCTGTAGTGACCCTCTGACAGGAGAAATGTTGCTTCTTCTCTTAAAAGAGTCGTAAATAAAAGTAGGATTATTTTTAACTACAGCTACAGTGAGAACCAAGTAACCGATTTCTTGGTAGCTTTAATTCATCAGTTATGTTGGGTTTTTAATTTCTTGTTGGATAAAGATCCTGCCCCAACATGCCATGTCAAATCCTCAACTCAATGCACTGGGTCTAAATAACCCAGCATCGGTTGTTCCCTTTTAGACCCAGCGCTGTGTTGGCCGTTTCACCCAATTTGAGTTTGTTATAACCCAGCAAGCAGTTTTAAGAGTGTACAATTTCTGTTTGGCGGGCGAATTGGGGGCGGCGGTTCAAGTACGACGCAAGTCTAAATTCCAAACACATGTTGCCCCCTTGTTGGATGAGATGTGAGATGCTGATCGTTTCTTTCATGGTTTACAAGGGAGCCCGTCCTCAATGAAGCCGAAGCCCTCTGCGTCTCTCCGATCGATAAAGGCTCAAATTGCTCGGGCAACAAACGACGAGCAAGAAGCTCTCACAAATGCGCTTCAATGCAGTCGAGGCTTATAGATATCTTGAAGATGTAGCACCTCTCCGCATAAATCCAAACACATATTTGAAGTGAAATTAGGCCCGAGATGAATTTTTCTCTCTGCATTTTTGTCAAAACACTTACTTCATGCGCCACTATGCTCATTACTCAAAGACATCTGGCTGACAGGTGCCCGCTCCGTTACACGCTGACTAATTTCATTCCGGCAAAGAGGAGCGAATGGAGACGGGAGCCCAGGAGAACGTCCTCTATCTTCTATCTGCCATGACATCAGGGCTCGGAGAGCTCGGGCGACGTCGCTCGGTTTTGCCGCGCAGAGCGCTGTCAGTTCGCTCTCAAAAGGCTGATTACTCCATTTCCAAAGACTTGATCTCTGTAAACAATCTCTGTTTTCATTATCTTTTAAACTGATTAGACAGACCTATGAATATAAGTTTCCAGCGCCGGACAGAGAAAGACGTCTGCCATATTGATGCCAGCTGTGCTGCTGCGTGACCTTACAAGAGAAATAAAGCTGTGATACAAACATAGGAGATGATGGTGTGCGTGTGTATGTTTGTGTGTGTGTGGAGGTGAGGTGGGGATTGGCACGTGACTGAGGAATGCTAGAAAATATGACACACATTAGACAGAAAGACACTCTGTGGAAAATTACAGGCATGTTAAAACAAAGACCCTTGACGTCACTCGCTGGCACGTCATACACAAGCAAACGCGTGAGCAATTGAGATTCGCTACAAGAGTCGCATTCAAAAAAGAAGAATCAGGTCGAAATCGATTGATGCCGTGAACAGTCAACAATAAGTGAACACTGCATCACCATAAGAGTGGTTTCTCATATTTTTGTTACTGAGCACACGAAAAATTGTCGGGTTGTTTTCCAAACCGACTCGCTGGGTTGCTGTGGAATTTGAACGGATTGGCTTACTTTTACCCAAGGTTGGGTTCAATATTTTTGACAGAGTGAGTTGAAGGTGGTCGCCATTTTGGACAGCTGCTTAACATATCTTGGTGGCTGAGTCTGGACACAAGAATATCTGTTTGGGAGTATTGTGAGATTGTCTTCACATATGTGTCCCCTCCCTTGAATGTTCATTGGTGGAGGGGTCATAACATTGCAACACCTTTGGCCCAAGTCGACCCATTCATCCATTTGCCAATCTGCTTTATTCTCACACGGTCACGGGTCACGGGCGGTGCCGGGGTTGATCCCAGCTGTCTTCGGGCAGTAGGCCGGGGACACCCTGAACTGTGTGCCGGCCAATCGCAAGGCACGCATCGACGAACAACCGTTCCCACCCACATTCATACTTTGGGTCAATTGAAAGTCTTCCATTAACCTGCCGTGCGATAATTTGGGAATTGGGAAGGAAACCGGAGTACCCAGAGAAAACCCACGCAAGCACAGGGAGTACATGCAGACTCCACAAAGGAAGGCCGGAGCTGGAATCGAACCCTGCCCCTACGCACTGTGAGGCGAACGTGCCAACCAGTCGTCCACTATGCCGCCCTGGCCCGAAGTCATGCGAAGGGAAAAAAGCTGGTCATGCAGCTCACTGCGAATCATGTCTTACGAGGGTCTACTGTGTTGTGTCTGGCTGTTAATAATCCACTCGAGGCCGTTCATGCTTGAATCAATAACAAGTAAACTACCTCATATGTACGCGTTACATTTGGTACTTATTTTTGGACTTGCTATTCACGGCTATTAACTGTGCTAAAAGGTTACTTGAAACATAACCGTTAGTTTGAGGTCTGAGGATACGCCAACAATGATGGTTTGGTGGGGGACCTTGGTTTTCAAGTCATAGTTCACTTCACACCGGCAATATGCAAAATATAAAACTGCTGATCCGGCGGTCGCTTGACACCATCTTTCTGTGTGACTACACGATAGACACTTCAGCACAACATTCAAGAGAGGTCTGCTTCAAATGAAAGTACAAGCTCGTCTCTATGTGTCCTTTGTGCCGCTTGTAATTAAAGTATTGTTTTGTTGTTGTTTTTTTTAAACTTGTTCCCCCTCTCGCTGGACAAAGTGAACTAACATTCACCATCTGTTTGCAAAAACGTCCAATATGTTTTTGGCCCTCAGTCTGTTCCATCAGGATGTGATGAACAGGCTGCACCTGTTTCGACCTCCGCTCTGCTTTCTGCCAGGGAAGAGATTGTCTCAACCTCACAACTATTTGCCCTTACAACACGTTGAGGACTTCACGTAGCAACAGTGGCTTTCTTTTCCATTTTCTCCCGACGATGCAATTCATCAACAATGAAGCCATGAGCTCCATTGATGATTGTGCGCTCCCCGATTGCCAAAACACCCTTCGAGTCAATTAAAATGTCCCCGGGAGAGGACCTGCTTCATGTCCGTGAGCATAGGAAAGACATGCTTTCCGTTAATCCTATTTGGTAAACAAAGTGTAAGTATCCTCCAAAGTGCGCCTCAACTCTTGACAACAAATGACCTCCATCACGTGGCGGGCCTGACTGCGATTAGCGGTGACATCCGAGGAACAAACATCTTTGATTGCATGAACGGAGACAGAACTCTTCAAATTTGATGACGGAATGTTTCAAGACAAACAATAGGATGAACTTCCCACTTTAATGAAAGAATGAATCTTCATTTTCCGTCGCGTGAGCTTGCATGAGGCAATGTGAGATGTTGGTTGGGAAAACTTCAGCGCCCTCTACTGACTTGACTCCATTTTCTTCATCTGACACATAATATTTCATCCCGCTGACAATTACTGGACCTGCTTTTGTAATCTGGGACGGTGGTTCTCAAACCTGGGGTTCCCGGAAGTCCAGCTTCGACGAAATTGGCAATAAATTGAGTGCATGCCGGTACTTTATACATTTGAACCCTGTACTGTGTTTCACACTGCCTTCTGCTAGGTTCCTTTCATAAGAAAATGGTTCCGCTTTCTGTGGGAATCAAACCCGCTAGTTGCGTTTTTTTTTCTTTTAAATAGCCGCAAGAGCAACCGTGTCAGTAAGTTGGAAACGCTTATTGTGCTTTTGAAAACGACCTCTTCTATATTCGCACCCACGTTGATAGTAATCAGCTTGTAACGATGGGTAATTATTGAACTGAATACAAAGAAAGGTGTGCTGGACATCGGGAATTTCGGGAGAGCGGACAGTACGTTTCATCGAGCTCCCCGACAGTTGACAAATTCTTCCAGTGCTGAATTTTGGTCCCAGTAAGTCCCTGTTTTAATTCTACTGATTTTTAATTAAGGTTATCTCTGTTTGCACTCCACAAAAGGATTTCTCAAAGAGAAGCTTCCGCAGTTTGACAAAAGTTTGGTGCTCTTCCCATTCATGCGCCAGCCTTTTAGGTACCTCGCGTCTTCCAAAGGGGTACCGAAAAATGGTATGGTGCATGCTGGCTGATTGTTTCGATTTGACGGGTTTTGGCAGTGGTAATATTGCTCGATGGAAATTTGACTTCAAGGCAGCGCAAAACCAACATCAGCTCACATGACGAGTGAGAAAGCAGATTCCAGAATTGTCCACGTCTCCAGAGCACAGACAAAAGTGCGGCAGATAAGAATATCAGCGATGCAGTCGGCTTTTCTAAGACGGAAAAATACCGTAACTAAAAATAAATTGTGAGGTATCGGTTTGCGTCAGCGCAAAGATATTCTGGGAGCCAGACCGCCTGGCCTTTTTCATCCCCCTGCAAGCGAACCTGCATTCAGCTGTCTTGTCAGCTAAACAAATTAGTGGCCGTGATTGATCAAAGTTTATACATGAGCGGGTATTTGATTTCAAACGGAGAGGGGAGAGCGGGGGCATGCAAATACGCGCGGATGTGCCGTGCCGTAAAATAAGCGTGAGGAGAGGGAGCGAGCGAGCGAGCGGGAAAAGAGAGCGAGCAGCTGGATTGCCATGTTAATAGCTGTGCAGATAGGTAGGCCTGGGCTGCGTGCCAAGGCCTCTACAAAGGCCCCCTAACATCTGTTTAAGGCTGGATCCTTGCACTGGGTTGTAGCGAACATAATAGTCTTGCTCCAAGGGCCTGTTCCCTCATCAGACAGGATCATGATCACGCATACACACTCTCCAAACTAACCCTTAATGTCACACCGCTCGAGGTTAAAGTGAAGAAACACACGTGGAGATGCTATTGCTGTTCTCGAAAGAAGTGTCAATCAACCTTTTTGGACGGCCACATCCAACAACACAATTAGAGAGGTCTTTTTTTTTTTTTTTTTTTTTTTTTACAATCACACATGACAATGTCACGATTGGAATCACAATTTGACTCATTGGAATTGTCATTCAATATAATTTAACTGGGACTAGTCAAAACAACAGATAGAAATATCTGTAATTCAGTTTTGTCTAGTCAAAACTAAATGACAGATATCGACAATGTCGTTTCTCTCAGGTCAAACGATGTCACTTTCCCCCATCCACGTATCTGGGTTTCCCACAACAGACAATTGAATGGCAGAGATCCGCCAGTGAATGATGGATGTCTAACTCCAGTTATTCATAACTCCAGTTTAAGATACAGTAGCTGTCATACAGATTATGATATTTCGTATCGCCGTCTCTCCTGTCACAGATATCAAAAATGCAATGTTCCCTTGTGTGCGGATAGCCGTATATATATTGAATTGTTGTTATGGTTAACAAGATCCTAAGTGTTCATTAAAATTACATCTTTATGACATCTTTATACTGTATTGGAATAAACAAAGAGTACATGTACGTTTGTGTGTGTGTGTGTGTGTGTGTGTGTGTGTGTGTGTGTGTGTGTGTGTGTGTGTTTGTGTTTACATCTGAGATCTAATTTGCTACAGTGAAAATCCCCCCATTGTAAAAAATTTCAACTGCAAACATGATTTCGTTGTAGAGTTTCACTGTACATTCAAAATGTTAACATTTTGTGCACCAACCACCAGCTCGTGTTAGCCTTTCCGCGTGAGGACTCACAAATATACAGTTAAATGGGAAATATAATATTGGCAATGATGTGTAATGATAGATGATGACTTACAAAACAACCAATACTGTAGATTTGCATACAGGGTTGTCAGGCCAAATCCTTTGGCCCTCTTCCGATGTGGAGCTAATGTGAACGATGCTAACATTAAGGACCACTGCCGTCTCTTTTGCTAGTCAAATTTTGGGAAAAATAGTTGCAAGAAAGGTCAGAAAAGCCGTTAAATAAAGCCAAAATGTCGCCAAATTGGCAACACCAATCAGATAAGTCGTAGCTCTCGCTTGCTACCTCGCTTGTACCAATGGCTACTCGCGTGCACAAAATAAAAGCACAACTTTCAGAGTAAAAAGACAGCATAGTGTACAGTTTATTTTTTCATGATCATGAGGGCCAGTCAGTGACTACAAACAGTGTAGTGATCCTTCTGTTTACAGTAAAGGAATCATGTTTCTTTCCCCAAAGTAATAAATTTAACATATCATCTCACAATATACACTAATAAGGATGCCCCACAGATGGACACAAAGAATAAACCTACACCCATCAATTTCTGTAGGCCTAAAAAGCAGGATTACACCCGACAAATATCAATACTTTTCAACATTGCACTGAAATACTTCCTGTTGTTGCTCTCCTGCTGACAAATTTATCCTGTCTCAAACTAAACAATTGAGTCAAAGTGGAATTACAATTTTTATTGGCGTGAGGCCAAAATACATTTGTTTACTGTACAAAACAAATACTCGCAACTACTCAAACCTTGCGAGGTGAGTGCAGGAAAACACAGGAAATGAATGAATTTGCACTAGCTTTACATTGGGTGGGCAGGCCGTGAAATATGAAACCATTACGTACATTTGTGTGCATCTGTCCATCTCCTCTTCCCTCACAATCCAGCCACCCGCCCGAACCCCTCCACCCCCTCTACCCGCCTCGACGCACACGGCGCCCTTGAACAAGGCCGAGGGACCACCTGCATGAAAGTGGAGACCCTCTCTGTTATGTCTCTGCTCGGGAATGAAATAACACGAAATCCAGCTCTGCAAATAACTCACAGCGAAGATCATTTTCCACATGCTAGTTGACAAAAGGTAAAATAAGAACAGATGATAGCGGCCCTCCTCTCTGGGAGCGTGTGCCTCTTCTCTGCAACTTGACTTGCGCTGCTTTCGGTGACCGGGACGTGCTGGGCTGTGCCCCCCCGCCGGGCACTCAACCGTGCTCGCCGACCGACATCAAGTCCCACCATCTTTTGGTGCCCTCACGTGACAGAGGTTAAGAGGGCTTCACAAGAAACTGGTCCCAAATCAGATGTGATCAGACAAGTGACTTACCATAAGCAGCAGGAGGGCATCTTCTTGAACCTGTAGAAGAGTTTCGGGGCCACATGCATGAAAGCATAGTTCAATCTGTCTATCTACCTATCCAGCCTTCACTTCTCTCCACTGCTTATCGTGTTCAGGGTCGCGGGAACCTGGAGCTTGTTCAGGCTGACTGCGGGTGAAAGGTCAGTCAATCACAGGGCACCTATTGGCACACACACAATCATTCACCCTCAGATTCCCACCGTCATCGACTGGGAGCTGAAGCCACGCCTACTGCACAGATGTCATGCAAATGAACATCTACACCAGGGTGTCAAACTCATTTTTGTCGCAGGCCACTTTGGATTTACGTCTTCCTCCGGAGGGCCATTACGACACTGAAACGGATAAATGTTAATTCATCACGTCGTATTATTACTTGTACACAACAAATCAAATTGATGGATTACTAGTTTTGAAATCATTCAACCGTTTGTTCAATTATGGTCCGAATGTAAACACGGTAAAAAAAATACATTGCGGAATCTCAACGTTATATATTACACATGACAATTTGACATGTCAGTCCAGATTTGAGCAAGTATCATGGAAGTTGACACACGTGAACAGAAAATGATGTGGCGGGCCTTGAGTTTGACACCTGTGATCTACACCATTATGAAACGATTTTAAAACATTATACAAGGAACATACGTGCCAGGCCCACCTACAATTGTTCAAAATAAACACATTTAAATGTCTAAAAACACACTTGATGAAGTACTGTATTTCTGAATGCATGTTCAAGAATACGTCCGAATTGACTTCCCCTTTCATGAATTCATTGACAGGGAATGATTTTCAAATTATTTGACATATTATTTTCATTCATTTACCGGTAATTGGTTTGAGACCTTGTTGAATTTAAAATTGTCCAAATCCTCAGAATTCAACAGTATATCTTCGAAGATTTCTGTACTCCTCCATGAAAGCAGACTGATGATATTGGTTTTGGATCCAAAAAATGACATTTACAAACACCTGCGTTTACTCTGGAAAACAACAATCAATATTTTGGCAAATGTTCCGACATGCTTAGGACCCTCGGGGAGTTCTGTGGGGGGTGCTTCGTGGGTATGGGGTACCGAATAACCTGATACGGGCTGTTCGGTCACTATACCACCGATGTCAGAGTTTGGTTCGCATTGCCGGCAGTAAGTCGGAATCGTTTCCAGTGGAGGTAGGACTCCGCCAAGGCTGCCCTTTGTCGCCGATTCTGTTCATAACCTTTATGGACAGAATTTCTAGGCGCAGCCGAAGCGTTGAGGGGGTCCGTTTTGGGGGCCTCAGTATTTCATCCCTGCTTTTTGCAGATGATGTGGTGCTGTTGGCTCCTTCAAACAGGGCTCTCCAACTCTCACTGGAGCGTTTCGCAGCCGAGTGTGAAGCGGTTGGGATGAAAATCAGCACCTCCAAATCTGAAACCATGGTCCTCAGTCGGAAAAGGGTGGAGTGCCCACTCCGGGTCGGGGAGGAGATCTTACCCCAAGTGGAGGAGTTCAAGTATCTTGGGGTCTTGTTCACGAGTGGGGGTAGGAGGGAGCGGGAGATCGACAGGCGGATCGGTGCAGCGTCTGCTGTGATGCGGACGTTGTATCGGTCTGTCGTGGTGAAGAATGAGCTGAGCCAAAAGGCGAAGCTCTCAATTTACCGGTCGATCTACGTCCCAACCCTCACCTATGGTCACGAGCTATGGGTCGTGACCGAAAGAACGAGATCCCGGATACAAGCGGCTGAAATGAGTTTTCTTCGCAGGGCGTCCGGGCTCTCCCTTAGAGATAAGGTTAGAAGCTCGGTCATCCGGGAGGGGCTCAGAGTCGAGCCGCTTCTCCTCCACATCGAGAGGAGCCAGATGAGGTGGCTTGGGCATCTGATTCGGATGCCTCCAGAGCGCCTCCCCGGTGAGGTGTTCCGGTCATGTCCCACCGGGAGGAGACCCAGAGGAAGACCCAGGACACGCTGGAGAGACTATGTCACCCAGCTGGCCTGGGAACGCCTCGGGATCCGCCGGGGAGAGCTGGAAGAAGTAGCTAGGGAGAGGGAAGTCTGGGCTTCCCTGCTAAAGCTGTTGCCCCCGCGACCCGGCCCCGGATAAGCGGTAGATGATGGATGGATGGATGGATGGATGCTTAGGACCAAACTGAACTTATGTCCTGTTTTTTTTTTCATAAAGGGATGAACATTCCAAAATATTTTTGTTGGATTCAGCGATTAATTGACAAAATAATCGACAGATTAATTGAGCATTACAATAATCGTTGTTTGTCCACAACTTGTATTGATTTTCTTGTTTTGAAGTGTTTTATTGTAGAAAACAGTTATGACTTCCAGCTTTGGTGGGCCACTGCTCTAAAGCAAATTCCAAAAAATAAAATAAAATGCCATCAGACATTACAAAAAGAAAAAAATCTAAAAACCTATTACATAACCAAGCATTCCTTTTTGTTTTATTTTATGAGTTTGACTAATGAGATGCATGGTAGTATTTACAAAGGACCGGAGCAGCTTTTGGAACAGCAAGCTGTTTCTCTTGACTCTGTGGTCTCGGCTGCACCGCACAGACTTCAAAGAAATACGGTATCACGAGAACATCAAGAACGTGAACAAGCAGCTTTACCAAAATGTCAAAACAGTCCTCCAGCGAGGCTCCGTAATTGAATCCAACATGTATCTATATGTAAAACATATCCGCTTTATTTGGCTAAGCGGACCTTTGCTAACCTCTCGGAAGAGGACACGAATCCAAACGAATAGGTGAGGAGGCACTTGTTAGCCTCCAATCCGGGCTGGCAAGAGCATTTTCAGTTGTGACTCTGTGTGTGCGTGCGTGTGCGTGTATGTGCTCCCGGGAGAGCGACTTCAAAGCTGCAGACGCGCACTTGAGGTCATTATCTTCATTTCTATATCCTCGGCAGGTCCGCGGCATATGGGAACATTTTAAGTCCGTGCAAGTGTGTGCGTGTGTGTGTGTGTGTGTGTGTGTGTGTGTGTGTGTGTGTGTGTGTGTGTGTGTGTGTGTGTGTGTGTGTGTGTGAGTGTGTGTGTGCGCAGCCATAAATCGAGCTTGTCAACTATAAAACACAGCTGACCAGCAACAGATGTAGCTCTAATAACTAAAAAGAGGGAATCGAAAGGTATCACCTCTGATGTTTTTGTTTGTTTGTTTTTAACACTTAAGTTGATTTGACCTTTGGGGAAAAGTTTCCAAGAAAAAGGTGTGTTTCTTTTATCTTTTTATTTCAGAAGACAAGTTCAGTCAAAGAAAAGGAACTTTTTGTATTATTAGCTTGTCTTTTTTTGGAGGGCGAGGGGGCAAAGAGGCAGAGGGCGGGGAAGATTTGTTTATTGCCACACTGCACAGCACTTACTTTCATATCTTCTGTCAGTCGAAAAAGTCCAAATGAATCGAATCAAATAGCCATATGAATGGATTGGCTGATTTTTTTTGTTTTGGTTTTTGGTTTTTGTGCCTGGACTTGAGAACAACGAATGCATTTGAGTGAGCTTCAGTTTCTCCACATCTCCAGTGTAGTGTAAAATTGAATAATTAAGGTGGAACCTTTCAGCTCAAACAAAACAAATTGGTTAATAAGACATTTTTAAGGACATACATTGCTTGGGTTCACAAACTCTGCCACTTGTGCATTCTCTTCCACGGCGTAAACATCACTCGCTTTGCGCATCACGCGTTTCAGATACATTGTATTGTTTTTTTCTCGAAATGAGTCCCCGGTTGAGCTCCCAAGGAAATAGAAGTAAATTTGCCATGAAGAACACCTGCACTATGTAAAAACCCCAATCATGTCAATGCTGTGGCATTGACATGATTGGAGTTTTTTCTCCCCAAAATAGTAAGACAACTTACGACACATTACACATGAGTCTCTCTCAGTCCCTCCTCCTCTCTTCTCTTTCATATCTCTGACCCGACTGAGACAAAACTTCTTTTCAGGCTCCTGTGTAGCGAGCGCCCCGATGTCCGCTCGCACAAAGCCGCACTTGACCTGACTCCTCGCCAACCCCTCGGCCAATTCATCGAGCGGAGGCCCCCGGGCATCCGTCACCCTCGCCAGCTTTCATTGCCTGCATGGTGCTGAAAGCCACTCTCCCCACGCTGACTTCAATGAAGGCCTGACACACCCGCAAGATTTATAGTCACACATAAGTATCAGCTAAGCAGGCCTGCATGCTTTGGAGGGTGCCAAGTCATAGTCTCTCAGCGGGATTTTCAAATGCTTTCCACAGAAAAATGGAAGGAAGACGGGGGTCGACTTCACCTTCTTTTGATGAAACCTGGTCAAAACCAGTTGAATTTGCTCTCGATCACATTACGTGTCAAAGTGAAATCCCGGGGTCCAGATCCAGCCTTCAGCATAACTTCTTTTTGGGTTAGGTTAGAAATGATTCCTTTGTCCACAGTGAAGCCAACAACGACTAGTGCAGGGCATTTGTTCATGTTGTTTATTTTGTTTCTTTTTCTGACGGTTTTTGTAAGATTTGGTGGCGCCTGACTAAAAAAAGAGTAACGTCACATTCCTTGCACTGAGGACTGGGGGTGAAGAACTCTTCTGCAGTACACGACAGGGAACACAGAAGGTCTGCATTTGAAAATTTGATGACGCAAAATCATAAATAAAGGATTTCAATGTAAAACACAGTTGTTCACGATCCCCATATTTTTTTGTTTTGTTTCTTGTGTTATGGTCAAAGCCCTATCTCATTTAGAGGTATTGCTTTGGTGCCATCTTGTGGCATCTTGGTGATTAGGAACTATGTTGAAGTAAGGCGAGGAGATTCATTTCGGGAGCCTATAGACCTGTCCTATATGAAATTAGTAGTTTGCTGCCATCTTATGGTACCTATTGCCATTTGTAAACATTTTCGGGAAGGTCTCACTTATTCAAAGGGGACACTACGTTTTATTAAAAAATAAAACAAAACAATAAATTCTCCATAGTGCCCCCGACTGGATCAGAGGAGAAGCTGCACTACCTGTCAGTAACGCGTCATGCATAAATACTGATAATCGAGCAGAATTCGCACATTTTCACATGTTTTTCTCTACTCATCAAAGTCAGCAACGACCCAATTATTAGAAGTCACTTAAAGATGATCCTGTCATGTGGGATGTGTTAAAATTGATTTTTTTCCCCCCTCCTAGATCTGCTGGGGATCGCAATTGTAAACGTAAACCTGTTTAATAGTTATGATCACCTTCATGTGTGTTGAGAATACAAAAAAAAATAGAACCCAGACCTAAATCCAATTTAAAATCAGGGGATTGTTGATTTTCTTCCTATGTAGTGTACACTGCGAGTTATTTGAACAGACAACTCGGTTGGATGTCATGCTGCTGCTTGTGTTGATGAGGGGCCAGAGTTGGGGCGGCTTTTCTAAGAGACAGCTTGAGGGTGGTCTAATGTACGTAACATGTCTCTGACTTGAATTGTGCTATTGATGTCTTCATGCAACTCACACCAGCCACCCCACTGTCACTGATATCTCAAGAACAGTGATCTAATTAAAACACTCCCGCTGTTTGTTTTCACTTCACACAAGCAAAGTCTTTGCAAAACAGCTGTGTTTTCATTTTTTCTCCCCCCCCCCCCCTTTTTTTAGGTCATGCTTCCACATGTGCTGACTTGTTTCCCCACTGTGTGCAGAAGTAATACAAAGTCCAGACTTATCGTTTATTCCTCATTTCTATACGCTCTCTCGACATACAATACAAATACAGGTAATTGGGCTTCAACTCAAATTTGAAATTATTCTGGTATTGAATATATACTGAATATATATTAGCATATGTGAGACACAATCTGATCAAAACCTTAGTTAAGCCTAAAATGGAAGCCAACGCAAGAGCTGCATTATGTCATATCAGCAAAGAAAGGTGATTATAAAAATGCAAAAACACAAAACGAAACACTATATACTCCTTGAAATGAAAAACAAAATGTTACCATACAACTGCACTGTTAAATGTGTTCTGTCTTTTTTGATCAGTGGCCCATGTTTATGTCAATATTTTTGGTATCGTAGCCGAGTCCGGTGCAAAATATTGATTCTGAAAAGAAAGTCAGGCTTTCCCGCCAAATTTGGCTGTGCTTGTTTATGTTTTGCATTGTATGTAATAATTATGTCATAAAAAGAATACGATTAGGAACCAATCCAACAATCCAACCCCAAAGGAATCGCTGGCAATTTTCGAGGGTTAACATCTTGAATTCAAAAGTCCAGTTTTTCAGCAAGGGGCTTACAAGTGGCACTAGTGACCACCTAGCTTGCAAGCTAACAGGCTTCCTGGGCTTTTCTTGGTTTGGTACTGTTGACTTGACTTGACTTGACTTGGTGGCAGACACGTACACATCATCATCCTCTCACCTGGGTATTTAACCCTCGTAGTGCACCGATTGCGATAAATGTAAAATGATCTCTTTGAATCAAAGGCAAAGGCATTCAGAAAAACACGAGAGAGCTGAAACGTATGGAGGGGTTCTAAAATGGCCTAAATTTCATGACGTCACCGGCTGATAATTCTCAGGCATTGCAGCAATAATAAAAAAACGTTATGATACCTTAATTTTCACAATTTACATATTTTGCACCATAGAGACCCATTATAATTCATATTTTTGAATGCATCGTAAACCTAATGTGTAAACATGCATTTCACGCGATTTTTACGTCAATCGCTTTGTTTTCGCTTGGACAGACGTATGCATGCCACATTGTTGGGTTGAGGTCATTCCAATTGTGCAACTTTTAGGTGGCGCCAGAGGATCGCAAATGAGTTTGCCTTTTTGCAGGAGGCTTCAAACCAATGCATTTTACATGAACACGTCCGGTCGGGATTGTTAGTAGAGCTTGGTTGGGACCTCCAGACACATTTTTTTTTTCCTTTTGCAAAAAATAAAGAATAAAAAATCCAAAAAAACTAATAAAAACTATATATGTATGGATAGTACAGATGCCTCTGAACATTTTGAGTGTTTGAAAAAAAAAAGAATGTTTGTATAACACAAAATACATCATTAAAAAAATTGTAAAATGCGTAACTTAAGGCCTTTTTAATTTGGAGCACACAAGGGTTAAACAATAACACTGAGCTGCTTTGTATTTTGTGGCAACCTGAAAAGCTGCACTTTCATGGTGTAGGCATAGCTAAGCTAGCTAACTGCCCACTGTATTGGTACAAATGGGCCTCATTATAATAACAAAGTATCTTGCAATTGCGCCCTATAACCACGGATGCGAACTAAATCACAAATTTGTAAATAGTACTGCAGAGACGACCCAAACCGGACATCAAAGTGCAACACTAGGCGCCAGTTTAGCCAAGGCCCAAAAAATTGTGAAAACTGAAAAGGTGAAAATTTGTTGAATGCAATACAGTATTCCCACAATTAGGAAAGTCTAAAACACTTGACAGAAGTGTAAAAAAGCTTCGCTTTTCTGAATAACAGAGAACTATGATCAATCGCCACCAAAATGTATCAGAATATATCTACTTACTGTATCTCCACTTCAGTCTCTGAAAATATCAGAACAACTGCCCCAATATTTTGGTTTTCATGAACGTTAAGCCTTTTCCTCTCCATAAACAATCATTATAGAGAAAACTTGCCATGTAGTTTAACATCAGAAAACTGCAATCCTCCCCAAAATGAATGCGGCCACCTCTATTTATGCCCACTGCAACCTCTTAAATTATTAGAAAATAATGGCCAAGATTGGATTTCATGGACATCCAAAGATGCTCATTGTTCAGAAAACCTGTAACGTTGCTCACCGTCAAAAAACTGCAACCAATCTTCACCAAAAATCATGTGAAAAACTATTCTTACGCCCACTTCAACCAATGAACCAAGCACGATTTCACCAATATTTTGGGTTATACGGATGTTAAGTATTTTCATCATAAGAAAGGAGCGTTAGCGCGGAGCGCCGATGCGGATTTGGAACTGAGAGTCGCGGCTTGGAGTTGAAGCGGATTACGTGGGACAGGAGAAGTGAACTCATCTCTTTTCGTCAATGGACGCTACAGCTTCGTGTTTGCTTTCACAACTTAGCTTGTAGCAGACGTGTGCACATTTTCAGCATGACGTCTCTGATCCACTGGTGAAAGGACACTTTGATCCTCTCCTCTTTCATCTATAACTGCTTCAGACAACAAAGTGTATGCAGAAAAGTGGTGAAGATTGCACGACTGTCTCTGTCCTATGTGTTGTGTTATTTTTTACTTCAAAATGGCGCCGCGAGAGTGGCTGCCTTTCCAACAGCTCCTATATTTTGTTATTCTACTTCTTCCTTTCATAACTTTGCTGCTGTGAATTGGGAATTTCTCCATTGCGAGACTAAAAAGTAGAACACAAATAGAGGTGGCCGCATTCATTTTGGGGAGGATTGCAGTTTTCTGATCTTAAACTACATGGCAAGTTTTCTCTATAATGATTAGGATTTTTTTTGCAGTGAGCACCAACGGAAAGAAAGGAAAATGTGTAATGTCCATAAAATACAAAATATTGGGGTGATTGTTCTGCAATTTGCAGCAGGTGAAGTCGGCTTAAGTAGACGCATAAAATTTGGTGAAGATTGATCGTAATTTGCTGACATGAAGTGATGTTGAGATTTTTCAGAGTTGAAAGTGGTCATGAGTAGAGGTGCACATACATTTCGGTGAAGATAGGTTGTAATTTTCAGAAATTAATTGCCATTTCCTCTGTAGTGGGAAGGAAACGGTTTAAGGTCCATCCATCCATCCATCTTCCGAACCGCTTGATCCTCACTAGGGTCGCGGGGGGTGCTGGAGCCTATCCCAGCCGTCTTCGGGCAGTAGGCGGGGGACACCCTGAATCAGTTGCCAGCCAATCGCAGGGCACACAGAGACGAACAACCATCCACAAACACACTCACACCTCGGGACAATTTAGAGCGTCCAATCAGCCTGCCACGTATGTTTTTGGAATGTGGGAGGAAACCGGAGCACCCGGAGAAAACCCACGCAGGCCCGGGGAGAACATGCCAACTCCACACAGGGAGGCCGGAGCTAGAATCGAACCCGGTACCTCTGCACTGTGAAGCCGACGTGCTAACCACTGGACTACCGGGCCTCCGGTTTAAGGTCCAAAAAATCGAAAATAGCGTGCTGATCATTTGAATATGTTCAGAGATTGAAACGAGCATAAGGAGACGCGCACAAGAATTCTGGTGGTGATAGTGTCTTTTGGACGTTAAGCTTTTTGAATTTATCGTTTTTTTAGACTGTCCCTGATCATTCAGTCGTGAGTCGTTCCCAGTTTCATCACGTTTGTTGTCAAACATGGATCTCAAAGCAAATCTCGGAATTCAATTTACTGGCCATTTAATGTCATTGAGAAGCCGTGGCCGTTTCACACCACTCACGTTTGATGGTGCACGACACGTTAAAGACCCCCCCCCCCCAGCCCTCCCCCAGCCTTCCCCTCCCTTTCTCCCCAATTGTAAGCCCTACAAGTGCCGCTGCCTTTTTGCAGCACATTGCAGACGTAGTGCAGAGGGGCGAGGAAGCACCTGCTTCCAAAGAGGAGGAGAAGAAGGAGGAGAAGGAGAAGCAGAAGGAGGAGGAGGAGGAGAGACGGATCTCACGAGAAGCTCCGGTTGTTGGCACTGACACTTGTGCGTAAACTTGGATTGCACCGAGAATATGTACGAGTTCTTTTCCTTCATCTGGCGGGGAAATCGGGAGGCGCGAGCCGTCAAAAAGCAGCAGACGGATGGCGTCGTGGTGAACGTTCGAGGATGGTCTTTGAACGCACCTCTCGTTACTTCGAATCGGGGAGATTTTCTGTAGACGACTGCGCCGCAGACAAGTCGGATTAGAAGAGTCCGCGCTCGGAGTGAGGTGCGCGCAACAAGAGGATGCCAGCCAGGCGTGGCCAATGTGAGGAGAATGCGTGGGGAGGATGTATATAATCGAGTCTTTTCCTTCTCATTAGCGCACATATCAAAACGGATGACGAGAGGACTTCATTTCGCCTGCATGGCTCGGACATTTTGACCACTTTAAATGCCTTCGCTTAGTTTAAACCTGACGGCCGTGCACACCATGGCCGAGGTAGGGACTTTGTTCGGAGGGCTCGATTTGGATTTACAAAGTTTCCCCGCGTTCGGGAACGCGCCCCTTCAGCCGGAGTCGCCGCTGGGCTTGAATGAGCGCCTGGGCCAGATCGACGGGGGGCTCCAGCGGGGGTCGCCCACCGACTTCGGCCACCTCAAGGGCATCCTGAGGCGGCGGCAGCTCTACTGCAGGACCGGCTTCCAGCTGGAGATATTCCCTAATGGGACCGTGCACGGGACCAGGCAGGACCACAGCAGGTTCGGTACGTAGAGTTCATTCGCGCGAAGTGCCTGAAATGGGCATTCACACAAACAAACGCGCGGTTTTACCTGACCTCTGTCTGGTGTTGGGAGGCAACCGGAGACTTGGCTGTGATGGGTCTCTGCTTTGAACACAAATGGAAAAAGCGGGAAGGAGTTTGGGAGCCACTGAGCAAGGCACCAATTTCCTGTCCTTGACAGACAGACAGACAGACAGACAGACAGACAGACAGACAGACAGACTTTAAATCTAGTGCTACAAAGAAAATGAGTGCGCTTCCATTTCCACATTTCGCTTTGTGCACTTGTGTGTGTGTGTGTGTACAGGCCAGGGCTATATTGTATGTCAAGTTGAAAATTATGTATAATCAGTGTAAACAAACGTAAATCAAATGGATATATAGCCTACAGCACTTTTTTCCTTCAAAGTCACAAAGTGCTCTGCAAGAAATATTACATCATGGAAAGTGAGACATTGTTAACAAGTACATAATTGTCAAAAGACTAGGGAAGGAGAATCTCTTGATTTCTCAATCAATCATTTAAAAAGTCAATTGCAGTCTTTTTTTTCACGGTGTCATCATCTGTGGAGGTTAAAAAAGTAACAAGTTTATTTTTGAGAAAGCAAACAACGTATTTATCTCCTCTCTAATGTATGGAACTTTAAATTGTACTTGCAGTAACCAAGTCTTTGTGCTTCATTACATTGCACCACTGTTTAAATGGAAATGACGTTACATTCTGGAAGCATTAAAGTTATGACTGATCTTAATGTATTCCATAAATTACCAACTTGCTTTCACATGCAAGTGTAGACTACATATTGTGTGTAGGTAAGGCAACAATGAAGTAAATCTCCAACGGTGTCACTGCCGAGTTCTTTACATCCCCAGTGGCCGTGCGTCACAGTCACCCGGCGTTCAGGGAAAAGCACGGCCCCCTTCAGGACCCCTCTGGGCGCCGGGCGCAGGTGTCTCTCCTCTCCTCTCCTTGGCCACTAATAAGTGCTGTAAGGGTGTGGACGTGTTGCATGCAGGTGCAGGCTGAAGCTGAATTTGTGGTCGAGTTCCAGTGGAGGCTTCCAAAAAAACAGGACGGTGCGCATAGAAAGGATGGGTGGTCCTCCTGTTTGTCTCTGGCTCGACTTAAGGTTCAGATGCGAGGCCTTTTGTCAGACATGGCTCTGATTAAAAAGGCACACTGTCAGTGTTTGGCACCCCGGGAGCTCGGGGGAAGATGGGGCCCAGGTGGCCGAACACTGGCCTCTGCCAGCTGGATCCTCTCTGACTGCTAACCTCTGCATCCCAGCATCCAGGCTTTTAATTTGACTGCTTGTTTCAGACCCTTTGAAGTTCACGTGTACGCTTGCACTGGAACTTCCTGTGAGTCAGCATCGGAGGCACACGAGGCTCAGCTTCCTCATAAAAGTCACTGCTAGTTAGGTGAGGAAAAGGTTGGGGTACCAAACATTTCTCGTGTCACTTTTCAAGCATAAGACAAAAATCACTATCATTACTAGAGTCTTGGCTGTATAGCAAGTGCAAATGTATTCAAAGGCCTCAAATATAACTTGTGGGTCGCTTTATACATTGCAGAGCCCAATCTTATATGAGTAATATTTACAATACGCTGGCGGGGTCTCTGCAACTGAACGCCATACATTGCAACACTCACGTCCCGTGGATATCTCAAATGTTCCTTGAGAACTGGCAAAAGTGAATGACAGATATTTGCAACAACTATCCAGTTTAGCTATCAAAATTAAAAGGGATGATCATCCAGGATGGGAAGGATTAGTTCAGTCTTAATAGGGGTTCCAATTAAAGTGATGCTCCAATACAAACTTCCATTTCGAGACAGTCAACCAATAAACAGGCAGTTATGGAAAGCCCTTTGAGCTTTTACCGTATTCCCTATCCATGATATTCAGCAGAGGATCCATTTAGCCTACTAGTAGACGTGACCATGACCTTACGAGTAAGGCGATTCAGCGCAGATGTAGAAAGGATGCATCTTAATCAGTTATTTGTTGACTGCATGACGATTCTACACATTAGTAGGATAACTACATGTCATTAGTGGGGCAGAACTGTGCACTAGTTGGCATTTGCATGCTACGAATACAATAAGCAACATCCAGCGCTTTACGATTCGTAATGTTGGCACGCTTTTGGCAGTTAAAACTAATGCCACGTAAAGCCCGCAGAGTAGCTTGGATGCTTTTCTGGGTAGTCTGTTGCTGTTGCCACTCTGAAATCGCTCTGCCAAATGCACAGTAATGCCGCTTCACGGTGGTGTTTTCCACCCGTCCACTTTTTGATCCGCTTGATCCTCACGAGGGTCGCGGGGCGTGCTGGAGCCTATCCCAGCCGTCTCCGGGCAGTAGGCGGGGGACACCCTGAACCGGTTGCCGGCCAATCGCAGGGCACACAGAGACGAACAACCATCCGCGCTCACACTCACACCTAGGGACAATTTCTAGTGTTCAGTCAGCGGGCCACGCATGTTTTTGGAATGTGGGAGGACACCGGAGTACCTGGAGAAAACCCACGCAGGCACGAGGAGAACATGCAAACTCCACACAGGAAGGCAGGAGCCAGAATCAAATCCTGCACCTCTGCACTGCGAGGCCGACGTGTGTTAGTTTGCCCGTTTTCCTTGTGCCTGCGTTAGTTTTCTTCTGATAGTCCGGGTTCCTCCCGCATTCCAAAAACATGTACTCTACTCAACTGTATTTATAGACCACTTTAAAACAACCACTGTAGGTTAATTGACCACTTTATATTGTCCCTACTTGTGACTGTGAGAGCGAATGGCTGTTCGTCTCTGTGTGCCTTGCGATTGGCTGGCGACCAATTCAGGGTGTACCCCACTTAATTTAAATTCCGTCTCTGTTGAGAGCCTGAAATCAGAGGCGTTGGACAATTATAAGTCACTGTCGCTGAACGATAAGTCAGTTCTCAAAAGTAATTATCGACTCATTGGATAATCAATTCGTTATCGATTAATCGACTAGTCGCTGAACCTTTAATACGTCATGTAATGTAATATAATGTCACAGTATGTTTTGTAATGATATGTTATATATAATTTCTCCACTTGCTCCTAAGAACTGAAGTGCCCCATGAAACAAAGCAGCTTTAAAAAAAAAAATAGCAAAAGAAACCTGTCCAGTCCACTAGTGGATGGCCCAGTAGGGCAGGAAAAGGAAATTAAACACAAACATGTTCCTGCCTTTTTAAGTGTATCACAGCTATCCAAGGTGAGACCAGCAGAAAAAGAATAACTTCATCGTCCAAGTGCACAGGCTTCTCTTTCTGGGCGTATACAGTAGAGTGCTTCCTGACCAGCTTGCATGTTTGATCCCAAGGTATCCTGGAGTTCATCAGTCTGGCAGTCGGTCTGGTCAGCATCAGGGGCGTGGACGCCGGACTGTACCTCGGCATGAATGAGAAAGGAGAGCTCTATGGGTCGGTGAGTCAACCCCCCCCCCCCCCCCCCCCCCGCACCCCCATTTCTTTGCATTCCTTGCCCGAAGACTCAAAATAACGCACAATGCTTTGCAACAATATAAGTCAAGGATGAGTCATTATGTAATATTTTATCGATTCATGGGGAAGTTTGCAGTGTTAAAGGTTTAGGTTTGAACGTAACCTTGCTTTATGTATGAGGTCGGTCCCGTCTCCCCTTCTGTCTGATCGTCTTGTGCCCGGTTCTTGGCAAAGGAGATGAGGCAGTTTTATTTTGGTTTGATAGAAGTAAATATATTCTGCCAATCGTTTCAGATGAACTCCCGAAGCTCAAGATTCTAGGTCAAAAGTGCACTCTGTGATCGTTTTTTCGAGAGTGTTTGCTGGCAAATGCAGATGTCATCATCTGGGTTTCAGACCATTGTCAAGGCTCGTGGGCTGATAGGAAATTGAAGTGAGACAAAACAAGGATGTCTCACACACTCCTCTCGAATCCCCTTGATGCCTCACATCTATGAATGAACCCTCCACAGCAGGTCACAAGGCAGCCTAAAGCTCAGACAATCTTTAGCTTGACACATTTGAGACGGATTCAAACTACTCATTCAAGCTCACGGCAATACAGAAATGTCCATCAAGTATTTCCAAAGTGATTCCAGACCTTCAGAGGTGTATTGTTGGTGAACTTGATGACCTTCAGCGTGAAACATGGAAGCAGCCACTTTGCTTAGTTCTCAAGAATCTCCCGCTCTCCGTCATGCACGCAGAATGTTTTTTTTTATCTCAAGAGAGAGGAAAGAGACAAAGACAAAAAGGGGGCCCGGGAGGGATGGGGTGGGGGGTGGGGGCTCGGAGTATGTGAGGGTTATGTGTATCAGGTGTCCCAAGGCATTACCTGAGGGCCTCTCGGGGCCCAGCTCACCCCACCCCCAAACCACTCCAGCCGGCGTTCCAAACAGAGGCCACCTTTCTACCTTTAAACACGCCCCATTGTGTTGAGGCGGCAGATATTGTTACTGTGTGCTATCAGAGTCTGCTATCCCGAGGATTTGACCCTCAGGGGTTGAGGGCCGGGTGATGGTGGATGGTGGGGAACAGTGATTGGGGAAGGTCGGGGAGCCCAGCTGGACTCCCGACCAACGACCCCCAAGTCTAAATGGTGGACATCCCTCTCGTAGACGCCATGCCCCAGCTAGTCAAATGTGAGTAGTCGTTGTAATGAACCATCTATCCATTTTCAACGTCGCTTATCCTGAAGAGGGTCGTGGGGAGTCGCTGGCTGTGGGGAGCCTATCTTTGGGCCGAAGGTGGACTACACCGGTCTGTTGTAGGGCACGTATAGAGACAAACAGCCAGACGCACTGACGTGCACATCGTCGCTGAGTGGGAAGCGATCTCACGCTGGCCGCACCGGAGTCCGGCCGGTGTGTACCACGACGCCGTCAGCGACTTCATTGTAATGACAACAGTGCATGACAGTGAACAGCTGAGCTGATTTCAATTCTATTACTAACCAAAACAGCAGCACCGGTCACAATCTGTTTGTCGAGCACCATCTAGCCTAAGTCTCACACTCTTGATAGTTAAGTTATCTGCTTCATATCATATGGCTTTGAAGTGAATTTTCACAGTTGACTTCAAAGACATAAATTCATTCCCAACTACCAGCATTGCTGCGGTTTGGTGAGCCGCGCTTGCGGCACGACGCCAGCCTCGTGTCATCACCTACAGGAACTTAAATGGCTTCTGAGATGAATTCAAGTCTGGAGCCTTTTTGCGACACTTGCGCAGTATTGAAGATGATCTTACGTTCAGTGCAGACAACGACTTTAACAACGCAGAGCATTCCTGTAGACTTTCATGCGGTCGCTCCACAATGCTACGTGCGAGCCGGTTTACGCCTGAGCAACTGTACCGCTTAGTAGTTCTGCTCGGTGTGCCTCAGTTCTTGAAGTGTTCCTGTATTTCTCCGTCATCTGTTCATTGTCAATCCCACGTAACCTGTTCGGGGTTACAGGGAACTGGAGCCTAATCGAGCTGACTTTAGGCGAAAGGCGTGGTGGACTGCGCGTTGTTCACCAGCCGCGTCGCAGCGCCCATATAGACAAACAACCATGAACACCCGCATTCACACCTGCGGACAATTTAGAGACTTCAATGAACCTAACACGGAAGTTTGGGGAATGTGAGCGGGACCAAGGGTATTTTCTCCATCTTAGCCCTTTTTATTTGCTTTTAAATTCCACTTCACTTACTTGTTGACACATCGTAGCATACATGTGACATTGCTTAATGTTATTTATTTAGTTTTTTAAATGCCTGTCTACTGATGAAGGTATCAGCGATGATAAGCAATGGGATGCGCATCGAGTTGAGCAAAAATTATGAGCCGTTATTTAAATGATGCTACTGATTATCATTCTGGAAAACACATCATTTTACTTACAACATTAGCTGGACCGTTTTCAAATGGCGGGAGTAAAAATAAAAAGTCCAAAAAATGACACACTTAAGTAGGGCAATGGGATACAGTCAAGCCATGCTATTTGTGGGGAAGAGGGCCGGAAGAGGGCCGGCCACAGATCATTTCAAATGATCTGCAATCGATGCCCGCCCTAAAACAGGTTTGCAGTCACAGCAGCACATTGTTTGGGCTCGTACGTTTACTTTTGAGGTGCAAGTCAAGGACCATCGACAAAAGAGGTCATTTCAAATGCAGACCAAACAAACCTAACAACACGGAAAATTCCACAAGATAGCACCAAAGAAGACATTTTATTGTTTGGGCATCAGCGCATAGATATCGCTAACAGAGAAGAGTTTCAGTCAATAACAGAGGATAGGTTCGCTTCCCCAAAAATGGTCATGCAAATGAGCAAATGCCGAACCACAAATAAATGCGGTATGTGTTGGACGATGGTACAAGATTCAATGAAGGTTTTTTTTTTTTGTGCGTGTGCTGTACGGCATTTGCCCACACAACTGCTGCACCATTTTGCCCCTGAGTAAGGAGACCGGGGTCAAAAGTTAAAGGGGCTCTCGCGTCCCAACGAGTAACCAGACCTTGACGAGCTTGTGATGCGCCGAAGTAAGTGTCTAATAGGACGGTCCGGTCATGTGTCTTCAGCATTGTGTGTACACAAAACAGTTCTGCTCAGCCTGACAGATCATTAGGTAAATCCCAGCTCCTTTGCAATCGCTTCGATGAGGGCTGCCTTTTTGGGGAGTTTGGGGGCGGGGGGGCGGGGGGGGGGGTTCTCCTGTGCCGGCTGCTCGCAGAGCGGAACAAGAAGCAGGCGTCGCATGACTGACTGCTCTTTGGCGGCCGAGGAGCTCGAACCCTTGCGTCTTCCTGTTGCTCTCACAGGCTCAGCCAGCAAGCTCTCTCTCACCCGCTGAACCGGCAGCCATCGCTCACGCTGCGCTGTCAGGACAGCTTTTAGAGACGCTCGCTGTGTGTGTGTGTGTGTGTGTGTGCTTGTGTGTGTACGCCTGTTAAGCGTTCATGCTGCATTACGGGGAGGGAAATGATCCCCCCCAGCACGACGAGAGGTCAGCAGGTCTGCGGAGCGAGTGAGGAATGTAAAGTGAAAAGTCATCCCTAATGACTCGCCCTTGTCATAATGAGCACCTGCTTCAATGAGTTTCTGCGGGTTCACTTTGGTGACACGCACGCTATATTGCGGGAGGCCATGGGGAACTGCCTCGTCGCGCATGTGCTTAAATATTCTTTCGAGCTCCATTTTAAAGCGGCATGGCCGATTGTAAGTTAAGTTGGGTGTACAGATCATGAGCAGCCAAAAGACATTGAGAGGACTTTGCGGCATTCACGGGCTCTGAATCTTTAGCCACTTCTAATGCCACTATCACTACATACTGGATGTCCATATACTACACAACAATGTAATAAAACACCACACAACAGAATCATGGACGTCATCTGGTACGATTTTACTGCTTGGTGCTTTCTACCGCCTTATTACTTATTACTTATTACTGATTCGTCTTACTGTTTATTGTATATGTTAAATCGCTCCATGTACAGCACTTTGTATGCAGCGATGGCTGTTTGAAAGTGCTCTATAAATACTGTTGACTTGACTTGACTTGACTTGATTCATAATCAATAGAGGAAACCCCCGCGAAAAGTGAAATCCATGACATAGAAATGCCCAGTTTGAGGACTCCCTCGTACATCCTTAAGCGTGTTGTTGCATTAAGGGCTCTTATTTTTCTAAGGTCTTCAAACACATATTTGAATAATACAAACAAAAACATCAAATATTGTACAGGCATTTCCCACACTATAAGGCGCATCGAAAAACATTCAATTTCCTCAAAAGCTGCCCCTTCTATTCGGATCAATGTTATGATTTCTTGGACGTAGTATTTTAAATGTTCAGTAAAGTGTTTTGTCACAGCTGCAGCGGTTGTGAAAGTCAATAAAGTTGTATTGTATTGTATTCTCTTCAGCGTAGCTTCATCGAGTGGATGCATAATGTAACCGCAGCCACTATTTTAGCTTCTATTCTATGCACCTTGTAGTCCGATGTGCCCTCTCTATGAAAACAGTTTTAAAATAGGCCATTCATCAAAGGTGCACCTTTTACTGCGAAGCGCCTTACGGTGTGGAAAATATGGCAAAAGGGAGCAATCACAATAGATGAGACCAAAATACTGTACAGCGTTACAGTGTACCGATGTATTTACAAAACACATCCTAATATGAACCAATAGTTTCGCCCAAAGGTCAACATTCTAATAGGAATCTATAACCGTCACTTTCTGTGCACAAAAAGCAGGATGACAGGATTTAACGTTGAAAATTGTTCAGCACAAACTTGGCTGAGCTTGAAAAACCGTTGGCCTTACTTCCTACTTTTAGTCTTCCTTCAAATTTACACAGTGTACAAGAATAGCATTTTGTCATCTTGGGGCCAACAGTGAAATTACAACATAATTCAATGCAGGGAGAATAAAATAAGAGATGTGACAGTGCAAGAAATATGCAAAAAGGCGGGACTGAGAACACAGAAACGGTGATGGAAGTCGTGGGGGCGATGAGCGTTACTTGAACTGTTCAACACCATGACAAAAAAAAAGAAAGAAAGAAAATTCACTGATACACAACGTACTCAACAGAGCTACCGGTTTTAAAACGTATTGATGAGTGCACATCCCTACTGACATAGGAGGAATAGTCAAATCTAGTTTCTTTCAAAAAAAAGAACTCAGAAGACATTATTGATGGCCAGTTGGCTAAGCACTAGAGTAACCGTGAACCGTCCAATTATGAATACAGTGCAAGTTACATGGACCAGAACTACTGATTCCAAAGGCTCCGGGCAGATTAAACTGACATGGCAACACGTAACGGGGGGAATCTGACTAGACTAAAAATCTCCCGTCCACACACACATACGGAAAGCGCTACAGTCAAGAGAAACATTGCGTCTTTTTGTCTTTCACTCAAAGTCAGCTGGGATAAGCTACGGCCGCTACACCTCCCTATTGAAATCACTGATGATGACAAACCGAGCCCACGGAGAGCAAAAATATCCTAAAACTCCTCATTTGGTTGAGGGGCTGCGACTGTCTGAAATGTGAATTATGAACACCGACAGCTTTGAAGTGGAAGAGCAAAGATCATGAGCATTTGTCTCAATCAGTTGAGTACTGTGAGTCGCAACTTCAAAACGTCAATGAAAATGGATAAAAACGGCGTTTCTTATGGTGATGTGCCCAATATTACTTCCACCCACCCATCCATTTTCTGCACCGCTTGTCTTCTTTCCGGCCGCGGCTTCGATTGAGTCCATCCCAGATGAATTGGGGAGTAACGCGGAGTGTACGATGGACTGTTTGCAACCAAATAAATCGTAAACCCACGCAGACTCAGACAAAAAATCTGTGTTCCACTTCGGCAGCTACGTTATTCAGTGGCTGCAGTTGAAGGCCGATGAATCCATGCAAAGCTTCCCCCATTTAATGTTGAAATTCAGTCGCAAGAGGTTGTGTTATTATTATTATTTTTTTTTTGAAGGAGGCAATGCGACTGTGATTCCACGGCCCTTCCTTGCAAAATAGCCCTGTAAGTTCCCAGACAGTCGCAAGCAATTGCAAACTTAAGATATCTTCGTATAGCCCAAATTTGTAAAGGTTCTGAATTGATGGTCTATATCTGTAGGAAAGTGGACTGAAAAGTGATTGTATGAAGTGGGAAATTCTGCCCAAAAATCATGACACACAAACTGTTCAATTGTTCACGTTCTATTTCATTATTTTGTCACTGTATGTTAAAATTACAATACAATGAAGCAATTTTGGTAAGTTAATTAAAAAAAAGTGTTTTGGTAAGTTAATAACTCAAATTGAAGTACATAAATTAACTGTCTGTGATTAATTGATGTTTAATTTGCATTTTAACATAAGCCTAACCTATAGCACCAAAGGTTTTGTGGTCAGTATATGTTTGTGATATTTTTTATTTGGAATACAGGATACTAAATTGGTTTGTTTTGTTAAAAGGACATGGGAAGATTACTTTGAAAAGGCGGCAGATTTTTTTTCAATAAAAAAGTCTGTTTTCAAAAGGTTGTAGCTGGAAAATGGTTGGAGATAAATGTCAAAGTTGCTCGGTCCAATTTTGCTCCCTCGGCGCTCAAAGGGTTGAATCACACGTGCAATATTGAGGGGAAAGAACGATCGTCATGACATAATTGTTTTCAAAATGGTGAAGCCCTACCAACTACTGGTCTGGCTTGTAAATGACAACGTTTCCAGTCAAGTCCACGTGCACATGGGAATAAGGAAAGACTCTCTCACGTAGACGGACGGACCCTAACGTGTCATTTTTTCCCCCCTCTCCTCGCAGAGGAAGCTGACGGCGGAGTGCGTGTTCAGGGAGCAGTTTGAGGAGAACTGGTACAACACGTACGCGTCCACACTCTACAAGCACAACGACACGGCGCGCTTCTACTACGTGGCCTTGAACAAAGACGGCTCGCCCAGGGAGGGCAGCAGGACTAAAAAGCACCAGAAACTCACACACTTCTTACCGCGACCCGTGGAGTTTGAGAAAATCCCTCAGGCCTACCGGGACCTCTTCCAGTACAGGTGACCGCAGCTTGGACGGGCGCTCCCGCTTCCAAGACGACGTGGCCACAGGGGGTTGTTTGCTACAAAACTGTTTACCCTGCGCTGAGGTCACCGCCTCGGCTCGCTTCCAAGAGCACTGATATAAACATCTTTGCGTGTTCCTTGATGTCGCTTCATTGCATCTGAGGCCGAGCGAGCCGGCAAGAGAGGACGCTGCGGTCGGGCGCTATAACCACTTTTCCTAGAGATCAATTAGCACTACGCTGGCGCGGAACCAACAGACGGCGTGGCCTTTTGAGGCGCGCCTCACGCGGTGGGAAAGGAAGCACTCGAGCTAACGGAAGAGGAGGCACTTTCCCACATAGACCGAGAGAAAGGCAGGACAGGAAGAAGGCTCAAATGTACAGTGCGCACATTGCGCAACATTCCTGCGACGCCTTCCAAATGGTCACGGACTGAAGCGAGAAGAAGACAGAAAACACGACAAATGTGCTCTTCATCCAAGAGCACTTACTGAACCACCAGGACGGAGGATAGTATGGGCGGCCCTTCGAGCGTTTATTCCATGGTAGCACCAGTTGCATGCAGTCGGCAAGTAGTGCGCTTTTGCCTTGCTAGTCACATGTGGTACAGGTAGGTGTCCCTTAAGCCTACGAGCACGTCAACCTCATATCAAGGATGTCATATCAATGCTCCAAAATGTTTTTCCTCACTAGTAAGACAATTCGGCTCACCGGTAAAGTGACTGCGTCGTACGAGTCGTCTTTTTTTCCACCATTGCCTTCCAGTAAAGGAATGACTACTGATGTATTCGTAGCACAACTGCAAGTGAAGCAACTCGTGCAAACTGGTAGAATGTCATCCCGTCTGTCGTGGTACAAGTACCGGCGCATATTGTCATTGAGTGCAAACTTTTGCCTCACTAACACGTAGATGTCAAACGAGTACACCAAAGTTGTCCTACTCCTGAGTGACGAATCAAATTCATGCCGAAACAGTTTTCCATCAAGCAATCTTGTTACAATCCAGTTTAAGTGCCACGTACGAGTACACTCTTTGTCCTCACTATTAGAACACATTAGCGTACTAATAGAACGTGTTTTTTTTTCCCCACGACTTGATGACATTTTCTGCACTCTACTAAGACAACTTTGATCTACTAAAGGGGACTAGTGAAGCAAAATGTTGGTGCTACGAGATGGGTCCGGGGGGCTACTCGTGTGTAAAATATGCCTGCTAGTTGGGTCGAGTAGTGTTACTAGTAGTTTATCATTTAGATTGAACTGCGGACCAGTAGGCCACCAGACACGGGAGGAAAAAAAAAAAAGAAGTCATTCTACGAGTGTGTTGAATTGTCTTACTAGTACATCGAGATGGATCTCAAGGATACGGAATAAAAGCTAAAATGGCTTTCCATAAGCTTTGAATAATCGGTGTGATCAATGCGGAACAGAAGAACCAGCGATTGACGTGTGATGTTCAGGGACACTATTCAAAAGGCAAGCAGCCGAGGGGTACATATGGGCGATCCTATTTATGAGATGTAAAATATATTTATTTTCGACATATAAAGTATAAATATAAATCTATATATTTATTTATTGAAAAGACTCTATTTTGTCATGAACTTGAAATTATCGCGACCGTAGATTCTACTGAAATGACACCAATAAAGCATATTTAGAAATTAATCATAAATGATAAAGATTTGCAGTTAATATGACAATAAAATTGTCCTGCTATGTGAGACTGTTTGTGTCTGGACCCAAATTTGATGTACCGATTAAAAACATGTAGATTGTACTTGATCTTGTCACTGTGTCTCAGTCATCATGAAAATGCTGCAGATTAATGCAGCGCTCAGGCCTCTGTTTTTGTAATCAGCATAAATCCTGAGCAGTGTGTGGCGTATCACTGCATGGAGGCGTTTTGGACCCCGTGTCAATTATTAAGATTATTGTAGCTAACACAACCAAGGTCAAAATTGGGAATTGTAAATTACTAGAGTACAAAATACCATTTGTGAAACTTCTTTGTCAGGAGTACTCCAATCGAAATTGAAAAACAAAAGTGAAAATAAAAACGACCTGTAATGCAAAATTCCAAACCGTAATTCTGCAGAAGAGTCCAGACTGGCGGAACTGCGAGAGGGAGGGCTGCGGCGCTGTGCTTGCGGTCACAACAACTTCAGTTGTGGCAAATCAAAGTTGCTCCTTTCATTCCCATTAAATGCGCCGTGCTTGTTGCGCATTCAATTCTCGACATGGACCACCTCTCCATTGCTGTGCTGCCCAGTTGGATGATTTAAAACACATAATACAATGATTCAGAGGGTTAAAATGAACAGCACGTCACATATTTATGAATTAATTAAGTCACTTCTACCTTGCACAGACGTAAGGTTTAGTTGAACTTTCTGCCGCCCTATTGCCACTCCGCCAGGTGCATTTCCAAAACATCCTGCCCAGCCCGACGGAGACCGGTCCGCCAAATTGGCAAACACGAGTCGTCAGCCTTGTGCTGAAAATGAGGATCCAGTGGCGTTGGCGCTGGCTATGAAAATAGAGCCCTCTTTCACTTTCAGTTACCATTTCAGTCGACCACGAAGGAAACATCATCGGTTATTTGCTAGATTAAGCATCATCAACTTTCTATTTTCACAGTCACCACTATGTGTTAGACTTATTTAGGATAACTTGGTACAGTGAAATGTCAAACATTACCTTCAAACATGATGTCCATAATCTGACTTTGTGCCTTGAAATGATGAAATGCTCCTTTTGATTGTGTTGTGAGTCATCGCTTTTTCTCAAATCCAAATCAAGAAGGCGGCTGGTTGCAGAGCGGCCAAGAGTTAAAAACATGACGGAATTCATTCAGTAATACATAAACTTGAAATACAAGTTTTCATTGGTCGCTTAGATATGAAGTGTTTACATACACAAAAGAGGGGATGAATAGAGACATTTGCGTCTTATTAAAAAGTCTTTCACTCATCCTCTACTCCCTAATCAGGATACAGAGATTACTGTTGCACGATTACAACATGGATGCGGATCAATGTCAGCTAGTATACCTTCTATGATAAATGTTGAAATATTGAATCAATTCTAACATTGTTGTTTTAAAATCAGCATGTTTTAGAAAATAATCCAACCCCCCTGTCCCTCCCCACCCTTTTTTTTTCAGTCCAGCCATCAATAGACAAGAACGGGTTCGTATCATTCTGGCTCGCGTTGCTCTCTTGTCATGGATAGACAGACTTACAGTAGTTTTAACAATAATTTTGTACTGACTGAGCAAATTTAGGCAACCAAAAAAGTACCAAACTATTGGATTGGATGTTTATAGACCATGGAAAAAAAGGACTTTGGTGTAACGGACAATCGGCTCTAACGGAGGACCCCTTCCCCCAATTAGTCGGTTAAATGGAGGTTCCACCATACATACAACGTGTAAAGGAATTTCAGTCGGGCTTACTTGATCTGAAAAGTTTCGGGTCCACGTCGCAAACGATAAACAAGTGTCTTCCCGTCTGACAGACGACGGGAATGTTGTATAAAAAGAATTTGCGGCAGATCTAGTTTCGCAGAAGAGAACACGTTGACTCCCAGGCCAAATTGCCCCCATAAAGCCTTCAGCAAGTTAAGTGCACAAGCCCCGCTGGCTCAACAGTACACTCTTAGTCAGCCTTATCCACCGTACTAAATCAGATTCCTCATGCAACTGGATCCAAACTCATAATTGGCTTTACACATCAGTGTGGATTTGGGTAGTGATCAGCTGTTGGGTTGTGGGGGGGGGGGCCCACAGACTCAACTTGTGTGCCGTCTCCACAATGGACAGAAACAGCTGCCGGCTGCCCGGTCCAGCAGCGGGGATGTGCCGAGAAAACTGCAGCGCCGTTCGTCTGGGGGGGACGGGATCAACATCTGCAATAGTTGTAATGCTCCTCCACTGGCAGATATCTGTGAGTGGTGAGGCGAGAGCATGATCAACCCCCGCCCAAATCCTGCCCCTGGAGGGGAGGAGAGGAGATGGAAAAGTCAAAGACGTGAAGGGGAAAAACCCTGGCAGGCACAGAAATGAAAACAATACATGGTGAAGGGAAAAGAGATGAAAGAAAAGAAGGGATGGGAGTGGTGAACTTGTTCACCTAAAAGACAACCAACCAGAAGCTCGAAAACCAAATTAAGGTCAAGCACGGCAAAATCTGCTAAAGGCTGCATTTATTTATACTGCTGTTGTTGAATTGAAGGAATCTAAATCATCACATTATACTGTAAATGCATTGAATATATACTGTACATGTATATATATATATATAGAGAGAGAGAGAGAGAGAGAGAGAGAGAGAGAGAGAGAGAGAGAGAGAGAGAGAGAGAGAGAGAGAGAGAGAGAGAGAGAGAGAGAGAGAGAGAAAATCCCTCATGGGAGAAATAAATACTACATTCAATATTTTCTTTATATGTCAGATAACCCAGAGAATGCATTTGAATAAAGAGCAAGAGGGTCTCCAATTCAATGGGTATCTTGTTAGATTTTAAAGTGGAACGATGGGGTTCAGAGTTGGTTTTAACTCAGGGAAATCACTTTTGAGTTGTATTTTTTTTTTGTCCTGTATGAAAAATGCTATCTAAGTAAGGGTTGATTGATCATTGGGAAAACATGCAAACTTCACATAGCAAAGACTGAGCCAAGATTCAAATCCAGAAGATCTTGAATGTGTAAGGCAGATGTACAAAGCACACGAGGCACGCAATAAAGAGTCAAAAGCGGGATATATTCATTCTTTTGGTCACTTTATTAAATGTTATATTAAATACTTAACAAGATAATAGCAGATTAAGTCATCATGGCAAATGGTGGTGTACTTACTAACAAAAGAACATTCTTAAGAGGGCAAAAACCGTCTACACACATATGAAATACACCTTGTGCAAACACTGGAATCATGGAGAGACAACAGATTCGTCTCGCCCCACAAAACCCCTCGTCAACGGCACTGCCAGTTTGGAGCAGAACGTGTCAAAGAACAAGCAGCACGTTATCCCAAAAAGAGCTGCCAGGTGAAACTGGGTGTCACAAAGCCAGCCTTACACACGTGCACGCACGCACACTCACTCAAGCCTCCAAACTAGACTAGAGCGTCAACTGGACCGGTTGTGCTTTGTGAGAGCCAGTCAGTCACCAGGCCGCTGGGGACCAACAAGCGGAACATAACGATGAGAACGCACAGTGCTATGCTAGACATCACGCCAACAGTGAGAATGACAATGCTAAAAATAAAAAAGGTCACAGGGACCAGCAGTAAGTTTTGAACAACATAAGCATTCCAAGACCAGCCGTGTTTTAAGAGAAACAATTAAAGCCCAAATAATAAGGGGTGAGGGAGGGGGGGGGGCTGGGTTCTTTTTCAACTCATGTAAGGCCATCGACATTTTCTCTTTCGCTCTTTTTTTTTTTTTTAAATGGAGACGTCATTTCATCTGATTGGTGGAGGAATCTACTGGTTGTCACCAACCATACTGGTCCCATTGGGGTTTTAAAAGTGTACCGGTATAAAAAACGCTGTTTAAACATCAATGAAACCCTCTTTTAAGGAGGGGAAAGACTGCAGCGCTTTAAAGCGCGGCTAAACAAACTATAACTGACTTGACTTTAAATACATGAAAAATGAAGATATAGAACTTGAATAACATTAAGGCGGTATATACACTTTGTATTTCTGACGAGTTTCCCCAAATAGACCCCTTTCAAACAGTCATTTTTACATCAGGCTCCGCCGGGGCCCGGTCGACGACGAAATCACGACCCAGGTGGATAGCGGTCGAGCCTCCACCTTCTTCTTGGGCTCTCGTCTGACCCATAAAGATGGAGTGGTCCGGCTTGTGCTGGGCCCACTCGGTACCAGAGATCTGGTGCAACCTACAGGCCCTTCGATGGCCCAGGATTCTTGCCCATCGCGGCATGGGGATTCATTCCATGTAGCTGCTGGTAAAGGCCCAGCAGGTCCATTTGGCTGAGCCTGTTTCCTCCCAGCATGCCATTCTGCAGAGCCATGTTCAGGAGGCTGGTCTGGTTGGCCATGGCCAGCTGTTGCTCTTGGACCTTCCTGTTGTTTACCACCTTCTGGACGTACATCATCAGCTGACAAGAGAAGTGATAATCATATTAATAATCGTGATGGGGCTGGAATAAACATGGGTAGTGAAGAAAAAAAGATTTTTCACTGTATGGTTTTTTTCCATGTGTCAACACTGCTTTTTCCATGTGTCAACACTCGATCATTGAAAAGCACTTGCAATCCATTATGCTAAAACAAAATATTCAAGTGTGACATTGAAGTGTGCCACCACCGTTGAGCCCTTTTTCTAAATTACTTTGCTGTATGGAAGTCTGCAAATGTAACTTTCATTTATTTATTTTAAAACCGCTGGAAGATTATTTTGTTTAACAAAAATGTAATCAACCAACTAAAATTTAAGGGAAAAAAAACATTTCCATTAACACAAGACAATGAAGATGAGAGTACAAACTAGAACTTACATTGATATATTAAAATAAAAAATAAAAAAAAGAAGACTATATCAGAATAAGAATGTCCATTTAAATTTTTGTCAATTAATATCACACACAGGCTTTCAGGGCTCATATTAAATGTATTTATTTTGTTATTGCTGTACATTTGTACAGAAGAAGGAAGGCCAAACCGTCATTTTGGAATTGTAATTTACATTTCAACATTTAGTTAACCTTTTTTTAAATCCTGCAATGGACAAATACTCCATATAATATATATATATATATAGATTAACACAAGACAATGAAGATGAGAGTACAAACTAGAACTTACATTGATATATTAAAATAAAAAATAAAAAAAAGAAGACTATATCAGAATAAGAATGTCCATTTAAATTTTTGTCAATTAATATCACACACAGGCTTTCAGGGCTCATATTAAATGTATTTATTTTGTTATTGCTGTACATTTGTACAGAAGAAGGAAGGCCAAACCGTCATTTTGGAATTGTAATTTACATTTCAACATTTAGTTAACCTTTTTTTAAATCCTGCAATGGACAAATACTCCATATAATATATATATATATATATCTATATATATATCTATATATATATATATATATATATATAGATATATATATGGAGAGAGAGAGAGAGAGAGAGAGAGAGAGAGAGAGAGAGATACAAAGTATTAAACCCACTTTAAAAACTCATTAAAACTGAAGGGGGGGGGGGGGGGGGGTTAAAAAAAATACTATAATAAAAAATCCCAAACTCTAATAACTGGTCTGGAGACAGCTTTGTTTGAGTCAACATCGTTTTTTTTTTCACAATACTTGTGTAGCAGTAGAGGCTGAAGTTCTTGGAAAAAATGTCTTCCTGGTTGCGTGTTCTAGCTTCAGTACCTGTAGCTTTAAATCTTGTGAGATGGGGCCTGACCGCGATGGTTTTAGAGGCCTGATGCAGAGTCCGACATTTGGCAGAAAACAGAATGTCTTACATTACTTAGTCTTTTATTACGTGTTTAACTTTACAACATAGAGAGGAAATTGGAAAGAAATCTGGCGATTAGTTTGAATGTCATGATGTATGTTTGTGGAAAAATGGGCAACACCCCCACACCCCACAAAAAAAATGCGGATTTAAAAAACGAAAATATCAGCTGATGCACATCACTAAAACACCATCAGTACAATGTTGTCTTACCGACTGCTGCATGGTGAGAGTTTCTCTGTAAACAGCTTCTCTGCGTTTGGCCTCTATTTCCAGAGTGGCCATTCGGCCCATTGCCAAAGCCTGGACCTGGTTCTCAGTCAGAGTGGGGTTCTCTTCCCACTGTGGACAATTTACAGGTTGATGTCAAACACCGTCCCCCAACCCCGGGATGATCTTAAGGCAATGGAAACTTTCTGCACTTACAATTCTGCCGATAGCATCCTCCAGTGACTCTCTCTGGAAATTCTTCAACGCATTTGTTGCCTCGATGACCTTCAGTCGCCCTTGGTTGATAAGCTCCTATTGGCAAATGAAGATGGACGAACAATTGAAAGGCCGCCTTTATTTCATTAGCATCACGAGCAGGAGAGCCCCCCCCAACCCAACGGGGGGACCAGTTCGAGTGTTGCATAGTGCAAATAACATGGACTGAAACGATTAATGTCATCAAGCATTGTTTATAGCGACAAAACCACAGAGGATTATTGAGCTCTGAAGTTATTATGAGCTCATTTGGTTGTTAGAGCCCACAAGATTTACTGTATCATCTACTCGCTGCACTTCCAGCAACAAGTCATTTAATTCACTGCACATTGTTGAAACGTAACCGCTTCAGAACTTGAGGCAGTCGGTGGGAGCTTTGTGTTTTTTTTTTTTCCTTCTTGGAAACAAGGCAAGCCATCACGGAACTGTTTAGTCGATCAGAAAACACTTGCGGCTGAGATGTTAACATGACAATGTCGAAAATGCACAACGTGTGGTAATGACCCCTCGTCGTTTTGTGTCATAGTTACACTTCTTATTGGATGAAATAACGCGAGAGCCCCCCGTTGATGTGGCATGCAGTCAAGAGCCCAATAATGACTTTCGATGTCAGAGCGGTGTCTATTTGAGTTGCAGTGTGTCACAGTCCAAACCCGAATTAAATAATTTTTCTATGTACACTTCATCTCAAAAAACATGTTCACTTTCTAGCACCGCCTCACAAAAGTACGTAATTGCAACATCTGCATATGCAAAGGCATAACAGTAGGTATGGGGTTGCTTTAAGAGTTCTATCAAGTTCCTTTTTATGAACCATCATTCATTTTGTTTTAAATATCTTTACAGACAACTACGATTAGTAGCACATCAAACAGTAGTTGAAGCCAGACAAGATAAACATCAGGCAACATTTGTGTTGAACCTTTGCTGAATCATTTGACTTCCGGTAATGTCTGTAGCTGTTGGCTTAAATTAATGGTTGTGTAATTAAGTGTTATTTGAAAAGAAATATCAATGCATAATAGGTCAATGTTGGCCGACGAGAAAGTGCGGCAGGACTTTTCACTGGTAGTGTATATTAGGGCGGAATGATTTTGAGAAATAATGTCATTACGATAACATCGCAGTTGAATATGCAATCATAAAATATACGGTACATGTGTTAAAAAATACTCATAATAATAGAGCATACCGACTGAGCGAAATAGAGAGGATTGTTCTTCTTCCCCATATTGGAGCCTTTTCAATTTGAAAATAGACTTCTTTGCGATTGTCAATTTGAATTTAATTGACTTTTAGCCCTAATGTAGCCCGACTTTTGAACCCTCCTGTACATATTTGAGCCACACATTCAATGTGTTATTTTTGGACTGTTTACATGAAGCATCAAATGGATGACATATTTTGGTAGTTTATTGACGCTAATTTGTCTTCCATCTGTGACCACTGCGGCACGTGTTAAATGGTTCGGAACTGAAACGTTGGCGACTTAGTTGAAGAGCGTGACTAAAATTCCAAAGTGCAGCGTTCCCAACGGTTAAATGGAGAATTGCCAAAACCAAGTTCCGTCCACCACTTGGTTTGGGAGGCCCTGGTCTAAAAGCCCGGCGTGGTGATTTCCTACATCTTGCAAGCGGGTCTGAAAAGTGTTTCCACAGAAACCACCAAATAATTGAACTGTTTTGATTAGACCGTGTTACAGGGACGACAGGAATCCTCACATGGGTGGAACTCTATGTGCCAAAGAGTTCACTTTAAGGAGGTGTTTGGAAGGAGACATGAAATTGTTGCGGTCTATATTGTGTGATCACGTCATCAATGAGTGATCGTATTGCCCAGGAACTTATAATTGAAACCAGCCTAAATATTTTTAGCCATCTGCTATCCCCACTGATCTTCCTCGCTACTTTAGTCAGATGTGCCAGCATGTATAAATACCTGCTGGCCCAGACATGAGGCATTACGATGTGACGGGGGGGGGGGGGGGGGGGGGGCTGAGCTGGGCGAGCCGGCTGCATGACTGTTGTCACAATTAGCGGCGTGGACTGAGGAATGTGGTGCGACATGCTGGTGGTGGTGGTGGTGGTGGGGGGGGGGGGGGGGGGTCAGTGAGTGGGAGGCAGGAGAGGGGCATGTGGAGCTCATTACTTACCTCCAGCTGCTGGTTGGTCATGGTGGCCAAAGCCGCCATGTTGTAGTGGGAGAATATGGTGGAGGCGCCCATTTGGGGGTGTGCCTGGTAATTGGTTCTCATGGTCAGTCCCTGAAGGAGCAAAGACAACAGTCTTGAATAAGCGTGACACTGGTTTACTTTAATATGACGGATGACTATCATCCTATTTTTGTTGCACGAACAAAACCAACCAACCAGACAGATAGATAGAATGACAACGTAAGTGTGTGTGTGTGTATATGTGTGAGGCATACGGTCATGCCCCAGTAAAGGCCAGCAGGATTCCAATGTCTGTGTGTAATTGAAACTCTGTTGCAGATGGTTCTCTTATGCCCTGTAATCTGGCCATTCTGTGTGTGTGTGTGTGTGGTGGGTGTTCCATATAGACCTGGTGAGAGACAAGTGTGCACAACGAAACTGCGCGCGCGCGCACGCGCACACACACACGCACACACACACACACACACACACACACACACACACACACACACACACACACACACACACACACACACACACACACACACACACACCCATGGTTGCCATCAATTTTCCACATACAGTCAAACCTTGTTACAACGTACTCCTTGGGACATAACAAATCTATGCGATAATGGTCATTCGCTTTAACCATTTCCAATAAAATGGCCGCCAACTATGATGTATAATACAGGATCAACATTCAGAAATGTAAAAACATGAACATGTGATACAGTATAAACATGTTAATTAAAAATAAGTGGATATAGTACGAAGAAAACATTTAGTCAGCAAATGAAAAGTGCCTTCTCCAGTTCAGGACATGCTGGGCCCGAAGCCATTCATGATCATCTTTCAATCTGTCTCAAACTCTGCCACGATTTTGTTGCTAATACGGATGATTGTCAAAATCGCCGACTTTGCCAAATTCGTGGTGTTATCTGAGCTTCGTCTGGGAGACTCACTTTCAAGCGTGAGTGACAACTTAAACCTTCACTGACAGCGAGATTCGCATCCGTTTATCAGACGTTTTCATGCGCTCATGTCTGCCACATGCCTCCAGATGTACAGTCGCGTTGCTAAGCTATGAAGGGAAATCTCGCGCTGTATGTTTTGTTCATATGCAAGGTTTACTATTTTGTGGGGAAAAAATGGCAGTTATATATATATAAAACGAAGTTTACATTATAAAAGGTGTACGTTTGTAAGCAAAAATCGGCAAGTGGAAAATTTATTTCTATGAAATCAGGAATTTGAAATGTGAACATTATGGGGTGCAAACAAACAGGGTACATTGAAAAGAGGTTTGACTGTATTGTGGAGACATTCTACAAGAGTTGAAGCTTCAACCTAGCAATGGACATCAGGTCACTTTATCACGCTCTTATCCTTTTTTTTTAACTCTGCAGATTTAGGGTGACTTAATGTTCACCATTTCTCCACCATTTCTTGACCTTGACCTTTGAAAGAGATCCTGTGACGTGAATTCTGAGATTTGTTTTAAAAACATTACACTAGGGTTGAACGACTACCTGAATTCAAATCAACATTGCAATGTAGTAAAATCCGGTTTTATATTACAAAGGCTGCATTTTGAGGGGTTCTGTTCTTAAATCATTCAAATTTGACATGGCTGTGAACAACTCTTCTCTGTGTCGTGTTCAATTTACAACACATTTTTATTTTCACTTTACAGGGACTTTTTTTTTTGCAGGACTCATTGCAAAGCTGCAGAAGCAATCGAAAGACTACCACTGGACCTCAGTGCCATTGTTTCCCCTGTGAGTGGAAAACCCTGTGTTCTCCTGACAGGCAGACAGGCTCAGGGAAAAGCCGCTTATGGCACACAGGGGGCAGAGGAGGGAGAGTGTGTTGGAAAAATAATCATTAGAATGAATTAGAATCTAGGATTACATGAGGAGAGGGGAGACCTACTCACGCTCGCTTGCACCATCACACACACACACTTATTGCCCTTTGATTCGACCAATAAAAAGACGGGACAGCAGGGAACAGGAGAGGAGTTGCAAGGACTGGCCACAAAAGGCTAGTGTGAACACGAGATAAGCCTGTTGTGGATGGACATCGGCAGGTGGCGGAACAGTCATCTTGTAAAAGGCTCGAACACATTCAGCGAAGGTGTCCCCCAACGGGGTACTAAATTCAATCAAATATGCTTGCTTTGTCACTAATGGCTTTCTGTGTGATGGGAGAAATGGAGAAGATATTAGGCTGCCTTGTACAGCACTCCAGTGACTTGTATTAACTGCAACTGATTGGAAATACAAAGCTCCTTGACAAACACGTAAGTATAGCTTACAGTATTTTCACGACTATAAGGCGCCATTAAAAGTCTTAAATTTTCTCCAAAATGGACAGGACGTCTTATAATGCGGTGAGTCTAGTGTATGCGCCGAGCTCCAAAGCCTGACTGAGAGCACTTCTGGCCAACACGCTGTTTATGGACGTGAGTGACGACAGGCATGCGGGAAGTCAGCCAATGAGTGAAGGGTGGGCGTGTAAGAGGATGCTAAAGGCACGCCCCTAGCAGGTACCAGTCGCGTGAATACATTGTAAAATGGCTAAATCATATAATGGCTAAAGTACAACCGAACTCAGTTTTGCTTCCGTTGCCTCTTTAAAACATGTTTTTAGCATGTGTCCGTAAGTCTTAGCTGCTACCGTATGCTTTAAGCTAACATACCAGGTATGTTTTAGCGTGCATGCATGCTACCGTATGCTTCAAGCTAACGTGTTTTTAGCGTGCGTGCATGCATGCCGTATGTTTAAGCTGGCGTATGTTTTACCCCGCCTGGCTGCGCCCAATAATACAGTAAGTTTTGTGTATGTGTCAAATACAGAAATAGCACCCGTTACTGAGACTGCGCCCAACAATACGGTGCGTCGAATGGTCGTGAAAATACGGTACTTTAGATGACAGTTGAATGTTCTCAAACATATGATGCAGTGCACATCACACATACCTTCTTCTCTGCTTCATATTCAGCCCAGGCTGCTTTGCGATCCTCCTCGCTCAGGGCTTCCTCCTCCTTGTGGTCCAGCAGAGAGTCGTGCTCATGATAGCACACAATCTGGTCCTTGTGGGTCTGGAGCAACTCAGCCAGGAAGAGGTCCTACAGCGGCCAGAGTGACAAAACGAGGCAATGTGTCAAAGAGAGGACTTTTAATTCATCACTGCGTGCGCTCAACACCCCAGACACCAACACACCAGTAATTAATGGTCTAGTCCAGTGGTTCTTAACCTGGGTTTGGTCGAACCCCGGGGGTTCGGTGAATCCGTTTCAGGGGTTCGACGGAACCTCTGCCATGGAGGTTAAGGTACACCCGACTCAACATGTCGATTAGTTATGAGACTGACTGGTTCATTTTGTCCACAATGAAAAAACGTATACTTTATAATTATACAAATTGTGTTTAAATTTTTTCTGGTTTTAATAAATGCGTTTTTTATGTCTTGAATTAGTAAAAAATTATACTCTTTATTTTTCACTAATGAAGGGTTCGGCGAATGTGCATATGAAACGGTTGGGTTCGATACCTCTAACAAGGTTAACTCATTCAGGACCAGCCAATTCTAAACCAAGTCTGAAAAGACATATAAACACGTCTTTGGGACTGAACGAGTTAAGAACACTGGTCTTGTCATTATGAAGTTGTGGATGACGCTATTCTACTCCAGTCCTAGAGGTGGAGGTAGCAACTGACTGAGCCTTGGCTCTACCAGGATAGACACGTAATAACATTCCTTGATTTGTGCTATACACCTGGAATGGCAAGTTTTTTTCCTTCTTGCTTTTCCATAGATACAAACATAGGCAAAAACAAAACCTCCTTGTTGCATGTTTTACGGAAGTAAACAGAACATGCTTTGTTGGCAGAGGTTAAAGAACCTCAGTTTGACAACACTTATTTAGTGCAATACCCGAATAAAATTAGTCAAGCAGTGCCAGACTCCATGTCCACAAACATGGCTCAAATGACCGTACTCTTTTTGCAGAGGGCTGTGCTTTGTCATGGCTGAGCTTTACATTAAAGTGGATTTTTTTTGAAAGCGGAGACGTCATACGATGGCTGCATCATTAACCTCCATACAAGCCAGTTCACACAGGGGTTCCATCATGCTCCCCCTTCCATTGTCCAGCTACCACTGAACTCTGACAATGAGTGTGAAGTCTGCGATGCAAATTAATCATAGATGTCACTGGTGCAACGCAAGCGGGAATACAAAACAGACACACAGTAGGATGAAAGGAGACAGTGATTGCAAATCTGTACAGAATAAGAGAGAAAATAAACAGTGGGCCAGACACGGTGAAACTGGATATCTCAAATTAAGAGACGTAAGACAAGCAGAGAAGCTTGTATACACACAGAATTCACGCGGTTAAAACTACTCAGGCCACCAACCCGAGCAGACAAAGACCTTGCCGGAGTGGGCCATTACAGCTGGATTTGAATGAGTGGCATTTTTCAACATTTTCAAGGTAAATGGTCACCAGTGCTGGAGGTAAATATGACAATACAGATGCTCACCCTGGAACCTAGGTGCTCTAGGGTGGTCCGGTCCATTTCTTTTGATGAGCTGTGCGCGAATGTGACCCGGTACTAATGATCGTCAGTAACCCGAGCCAGCCTCTTGGCTTTCTGATGGACCTGCAGGGTAAAGCCTATCGCTTTACTGGAGAGGTGGAAAAGTGAGAGCTGCGGGGTGGGCATATGCTCGGAACAAAATGATGTAAGTGAACTCACTCAATGCGCATATGGGGATATGATTGGGCACTTCTGCGGGGTGAAGGAGCTGTGGCATTTGAAAATGTATGTTTATGGACTGAAGTGACAGGCGAGCGAAAACTTCATATTTTAAATACTGTAAAACCCCAAACAAGACTGATTAACAATGAAATTCATCAATGCATGCGACCTTTTCAAGAATTTAAGCTTTATATATACAGTGTATATATATGTGTGTGTGTGTGTGTGTGTGTGTGTGTATACACACACACACACACACACACACACACACACACACACACACACGTATCTGCATGTTACGAAAAGGTCCTTCATGCCGGTATTCAAATGATGTAACGCAGTTTCCGAACGAAGCAGCCCTCATATCACGAGAGATGAAAACTTGGGAGTCGACATAAGCGAACCTAATTTGGCCTTTACGAGGTGGCACGGTGCATCCATGCGTACGTTGCCAATAGACTTCAGCTTTAAAAAGCTCCGATGCAATTAACCACCTGTCGGCATAAACTTCAGAATCCATGAAGGCAAAATTCATTCAATTTAGAAACCTTCTGAAGTTGAAAACAACTGCCTTACTACTTCATTGTGATTACTGAAAGCCAGCCGCTAAAGTGACATGTACTTTTACTGCCATGACAATAAACCTCATGTAAAATACAACATGCATAATCTATATATCTATCCATCTGTAAAAGATAGATGAAAAGTAGAAAGCTTCAAACATCACACAAAAACTAGCATTGTGCATGGTCAGTATATTTTGTAAGACATCAGAATACACGTCTCTGTCGTGGCTGCTCAGTGCCATTCAGCCTTCTGAAGTCTCCATTAATAATAATAGGAAATACACTGCTGGGCTTTGTGCTGAAACAAAGCCTCAGGTCTGTGGACCAGACATTATTAGAAGTACCAAGAACTAAACTTAGGCTCAGGGGGGATCGAGCCTTTTCTGTTTCTGGTCCCTCTCTCTGGAATGACTTCCCACTGAACATTCGGCAAGCCTCCTCGCTGCCCATCTTCAAAGCCCTCCTCAAAACTCACTTGTATTCTTTGGCATTCGACTCAGCATGACTTAGATTTGTTCTTGGTTTTACTGTTTGGTGCTTTCTACCGCCTTTATTACCGATTTGTCTTACTGTTTATTGTGAATGTTAAATTGCTCCATGTACAGCACTTTGTATGCAGCGATGGCTGTTTGAAAGTGCTCTATAAATACTGTTGACTTGACTTGACACCACCAACACATAATTTCAATTTCCACCATTTTGAAAAATTACAAATCAAATGTCGAATGCCACCCCCTTATGAATTGTTTGACCGTTTCAACGATAGTTTATAACAGAGTTTGATGTGGCGGCTGAAAATGCACAGGTGTGTGAGCAATAGGGGATCGAAGACAAGATCCCATAAGCAAGAATGCAAGAGGTCGAGATATTTGTAATAGCTAAACACAGCCAGTCAAAACTCCCTCGCCCACAGCTGCAAACGAGTTAAATACACACACGCACTCACACACAGCTAGCAAACAGTGCTAAACAAGTTTCACTGCTGAAATGCACTTAAAACATGGAGCTGTGCCTGACAGGAGGAGGCCAAGAACGCCCTTAGGACTTTACCATCTACACCACGAACACATGCCAAAGTTGTTTTTCCTGGCAATCACTCAATTAACAAGAGAAAAATCACGTTCTACAAACTCGAATTATATCTACATGTTGGGAACAAAACTGAGAAGACCCCCCCACCCCCAAAATATAAATATATCAAAGGATCAATACAAATGTAGACCATCTTTTAAAACACTATTAGATCAGGGGCCAATCCAGACATCTTGAACTCAATAGAAAACTTGATGCGGTTTTATGGAAGCTTGGCTCCGTCATCTCTCCATGGAGTTTTCTGCGCACCAATTTGACCTTGGAGGAAAATACCATGACATTTTTTTGTTATGGCTATGGCGCGCCAATGTTTAAGACAGCTGCGCGTAAGTAACACTGTCTGCGTTTTTGGATACCTTTGGTTATCTGGTGTTGTATTTCACTTTTTCACATTGGAGGCAATTGAGCTATCACAACCTAAGGTGAAAAACTCTTAACAAAGATTGATGATGGAAACTGTTCAGCATGATATCTGCAGATTTTTGGCGGTGCTAGCACTGGCTTCCCTGTGGAGAAAAGTTGGAATAAGTAGAGTTATGCATTTGGCTACCTGGAGTCACCACAATTCAATTTGACTCAACCAGGCTTTGAGAGAAATGCTTGTCACAAAACTCATCAATTCCTACCAGAGATGTGTTCCTCGAGCCGGTCCTTGGCCTCGAGGACCGGCTCGAGGACCGAGGGGCGGTCCTTGGTCCTTGGCCTTGGCCTCGGAGTCAAGTCCTTGGCCTCGGATTGCCGGTCCTCGGACACATTGAGGGATTAGAGCCTCGAATCCCTTGCATAAGGACCGCAAAAATCACGAAGGAATCTAATAAATTCCATCGAAGGAAACCCATATTGATGAATTAACTCTGTCGCTTTAAGAGGGGTGGGTCTGCCACTGACAGGTAACAGTTAGCGCCACGTGTAAAGAGTGGCATCACAGTTAGTTTCAATCACGGTTTGTTGCGTTAGCGATCGGCAGTTTAAATAGCGTGTAAAGGCTTTCTGTAACAGTGGTGTCTTTTATTTAGTTATTTTTGCACTGTCGTCACGTTTGTGCGGTCGCACTAGAATGTTTGTTTGAACCAAGTAAATTGCGTTACAGCTGGAGTCAATAATCTTGGCACTTCACTTCCGGGTTTGGCCGTTGGGATTTGGAGTCCATCCATCCATCCATCCATCTTCTACCGCTTATCCGGGGCCGGGTCGCGGGGGCAACAGCTTTAGCAGGGAAGCCCAGACTTCCCTCTCCCTAGCTACTTCTTCCAGCTCTCCCCGGGGGATCCCGAGGCGTTCCCAGGCCAGCTGGGTGACATAGACTCTCCAGCGTGTCCTGGGTCTTCCTCGGGGTCTCCTCCCGGTGGGACATGCCCGGAACACCTCACCAGGGAGGCGTTCAGGAGGCATCCGAAACAGATGCCCAAGCCACCTCATCTGGCTCCTCTCGATGTGGAGGAGAAGCGGCTCGACTCGGAGCCCCTCCCGGATGACCGAGCTTCTCACCTTATCTCTAAGGGAGAGCCCGGACACCCTGCGGAGAAAACTCATTTCGGCCGCTTGTATCCGGGATCTCGTTCTTTCGGTCACGACCCATAGCTCGTGACCATAGATGAGGGTTGCAACGTAGATCGACCGGTAAATTGAGAGCTTCGCCCTTTGGCTCAGCTCCTTCTTCACCACGACAGACCGATACAACGTCCGCATCACAGCAGACGCTGCACCGATCCGCCTGTCGATCTCTCGCTCCCTCCTGCCCTCACTCGTGAACAAGACCCCAAGATACTTAAACTCCTCCACTTGGGGCAAGATCTCCCCCCCGCCCCGGAGGGGGCACTCCACCCTTTTCCGACTGAGGACCATGGTTTCAGATTTGGAGGTGCCTATTTTCATCCCAACCGCTTCACACTCGGCTGCGAAACGCTCCAGTGAGAGTTGGAGAGCCCTGTTTGAAGGAGCCAACAGCACCACATCATCTGCAAAAAGCAGGGATGCAATACTGAGGCCCCCAAAACGGACCCCCTCAACGCTTCGGCTGCGCCTAGAGATTCTGTCCATAAAGGTTATGAACAGAATCGGTGACAAAGGGCAGCCTTGGCGGAGTCCTACCCTCACTGGAAACGATTCCGACTTACTGCCGGCAATGCGAACCAAACTCTGACATCGGTGGTATAGTGACCGAACAGCCCGTATCAGGGGGTTCGGTACTCCATACCCACTACCACCCCGGTCTGCCAATCCAGAGGCACTCTCCCCGTTGACCACGCGATGTTGCAGAGGCGTGTCAACCAGGACAGCCCCACAACATCCAGAACCTTGAGGAACTCCGGGCGGATCTCATCCACCCCTGGGGCCTTGCCACCGAGGAGCTTTTTAACCACATCGGTGACTTCAACCACAGAGATAGGAGAGCCCACCTCAGAGTCCCCGGGCTCTGCTTCCTCCAAGGAAGACGTGTTGGTGGAGTTGAGGAGGTCTTCGAAGTACTCTGCCCACCGGTTAACAACGTCCCGAGTCGAAGTCAGCAGCAGGATTTGGAGTCCTTTTACTCGATTCCAGTTATGTTTGCTGAATGCTTTCTCATGATTGGAATAATGAATATTGATAATACATAGTTTAAAATCATGGTTGATTTAGTTATTTATTATTATTATTGTTGTGAAGTTGAAGGTATTAATTAATGTAGTATTAGTGGTAGTGGTAATAATAGTAGTACTCAGAGAATGGTTAGACATTCAGCCATCTCGTTACCTCTGTGTTCCACGTCCTAGACGCATAATTTTCCCACGGGACGCACAGTTCCAAACAATGTGTGTTTTTGGGACGCAAGGGAAATTTATCATGCCAAACAAACAAACAAACAAAAAAAACTACGTCACAGCCTGAGGATTTCACAGTAACAATTGTTACAGGTAGCGTGTCGTTTCCGTGGCGTCATTTTCACGGTACCAAAAAAATAGTTTAATTATAAAAGTCACCGCACTTGAATTGACTGTGTTATCCACGCGATTTCACTGCGCCTTTATGTGATGTGATGTGATGTGGTGTGTTAGTGTGATTCTTCTAATTTACTTTCGTTTTGTTTTCTTTTCAGTGTTGGGGAGGACGCAACAGATGACGTTATGTGCGCATGCGGGTTGTTATTTTAGTCCGCAAACTGAGGAATCGTGCGGATGAAAGTTTGAGATAGCGGCGAAAAAAACTCACCAAGATCTACTAATTACGATATTTAAGAAATGGGAATGCTTGTCTGATTTTTCGTATGAATCGTCCAAAGGGCGTATCACTAAACTCACCTGTGACGTATGCACAGAACGCGAGAGCGAAATACGACGCGAAGCACGGTTACGAGGCAAATTGGTCATTAGATTTGTAGGCTAATCGCTGTGAAAAATATTATGAAACAGTATTGGTTATTCTATAATTTACTGGTTGTAGCATGGTAACTTTATGAATAAAACATTTGTCACAAGGTGTAGTAATGCTAATGTTAACTGTTGGTAGAACTCATGATGACGTGTATTTATTTCTTTCGACAAATTGATCGTAGATTACACATGCATCGTCTTGGGAAAAGGATGTCAAGCCACATCAATACTTACCTGTATTAATGATTACCAGTCAATTAATCTTTGCAGTGTGAGATTGGAAAAAATACTCTGATGATGCCACATGAGTACACCAGTTTTTGATCCATTTAATTTTTGGAATAAACCTGGAATACACAGCTGCTGATGTAATGTTCATTGTTAATGCATAGTTTTCAAACATTGACCCTTGAAACATTATACTTTTGAGGTTCGGAATTCTTGATTATGAATATCAGTCAAAATAGAAAAATGGGTTCCCATGATGCACGTTTACGGAACCCAACATTTGTTATCGTGGTTTCCCATTGGGTAATCCGACGGAATCGAAAAACGGTTACCATGAATTTCCGAAATCCTCAGGCCTGCTCCTGAATTATTTACATGTTTGCAGCATTTGTTTATCATTGTATGTATATGTTGTTGTTTGTGTTATTATCATATGCAATTGATTAAGTAGACCCTTTCAGAATTCGAAATTTGGGACTCTCTCAATGCATAATGGGATTCATACTTTTCTGATCAGCGAGTCCCTAGGACTGGCTGCCGGTAAACTTTAAAATTATTACTGAGAGATTACCGTTTTTTTCTGCAGTCAGTGATTGACTTCTATGCAAAGTCATTTCTCAACTTGTGTTCCGTGCCATGTCATGCCTGTTGAGTGTTGATTTACTTCATATTAAAAAACTACTGCACTAAAGCATTAGTTCATAAATGTATACCATATGATGTTATTTTTTTTCTCAGTATAAATAATAGGTACCCTGACTGTTCTACTCTTTGAATAAAAACACTTCATTCAAGCGTTAGGGAGTGCAAAGGGTTATGATGGAAGGGTGTTGAAAATCATGAAGACCTGCCAAGTCGTATGATAGCATTGTTTTATACATGTCCTCAGCTAGGCCTCAGTTTCAAAATCAGTCCTTGGTCCTTGGCCTTGGCCTCGGAGGCAAGTCCTTGGCCTTGGCCTCGGGTTGCCGGTTCTTGGACACAACACTGATTCCCTACCTACACAATGTAACTCTCATTGATGCGCACGATGACTTGCAAGCACTGGAGTATTTAGATTTCCTTAAAAGAGAGAGGGGGAAAAAAAATCCCAATTTACGAATGTCATACAACACCACAAGTGTGATCAATAATAAAAAAGTAGAAATTGGTTCTCGCTTTTATGCTCAATCAACAGCAACACTTTAGAAGGGCCATTTTAATAGCAATGCAATGAGCTCAGACTAATAAATAGTGCCATGGGAGTGGAAAAATAATATTGAAGAGAGGAAATTTTGAAGTACTGTGTGAAAATTAAATCAATGCATGGTCAAGATAATTGCCTATGCCTGATGAGGTAAGTGTATTTGCTTATTGCTCCGACGTAGCCTCCCTACGAAGGTGTGTGCTTTGGCCTAATGATCACTGCTCCTGTCACCTGCTACGCGCAAACCCTAACATCTACACATTGCCCGCAGTTTCGACAAGAAGTCGACAAATTCTCAATAAGCGGAGCGTTATGGTGTGTACAGCACGCTAGGCCGGCGGACCGTTCTACAAGTGGATGCTTGCTCCCATGGATGAGCAGGAAATAGGATGCGTCTGGAAGGGTGGGAAGTCGAAAACTCACGTCTGGGACGCACAACCTTCTTTGTCATTAAGGGGAAGCACGCCTGCCTCTTTTGTCTTCAATTAGTTTCTCTGAAGAGCACACAGACATCGTTAAAAGAGGGGTTTAAATAATGACCCTTCATCAGGCAGGGGGAGTCCAAGGGGAGGATAAGAAAAACAACTTTACTGGGCTCGCTTTGAACATGCAGTGGTAGAGAGGTGAGTCAGCATAACAGATGGCTGCGAAGATCATGGGTAAACGATGGCAACAGAGCTGAGAGTAGCATAAATGAGAAATGGGGGCACAATAGACGAGGCTCGGCAAAGTATGAACTAAAGAGATACGATCGGAGTCAGGCGCTGAAAAGGGGCAATACTCAGGGCCAATGGCAAGCACGTTACTTTTAGTATTATGTCGACATCGCTTCAGTTTGCGGAGTGAAGATCCTTATGCTGTGACTTGACTTACTCCCTGTCTGTGCAGAAGGCAGTTGGCTCAAGGCATTAAGAGCCTTTCTGACTCATCTTCACATGAGTCCAGACAGAATTCCTTCCATCTAACTCTCAGCTCTGTTGCCATCAGCAGCAGCAGCAAGATGCCCCAAACCGGCAGCTTGTCAATAACTTTAACCTCACCCGTGCTAATGTCTGGAATAAATGCTGATATCTCATTACCTGGACACGACGCACCAAATACATCCGTGCAAAACATAACTTCAAAAGTGATTTGACTCTACAGTTGGCAGCTACAAGGGTTTAGAGCCATAATTTCAGTTTCACACGAAGTTGATTCTGTGCTCCTACCTGTTCATTAAACCATCGAGGGAACATTGAAAGATGATTTGGACTGCGCACTGTAGAACGACGACAGATGGCTCAGTTTGCACAAGGGGTGTTTATTTTATCCGCCTTGTTTACAGATGTCTGCTAAGAAACCTTGTTCAAACCCAAACTTAAAAAATGTCAACACCACAACAAAACTGAATCAACTCTCTGTACTAAAAAAAGAGTGAAGGCAAGAGGTGAAATTAGGAGATCAACAACAAAGTAAATGATGGAAAGGAATGAGAAAAAGTGCAGGTTTATAGCAGCATCGTAAGGCGGAGACTATTTAGTAAATAGCAGTAAACAGATGCGTGCAGCTGCGCTATGCTGGATGGCTCATGCGAGTGCAGTGTGTTCCCATTAAAACCCAGGGGACCGAAATAACAACGTAAAAGTGGGTGGGGAAAAACAATTGGCATCAGAATGCCGATTCACTTCACAAAAAAGGGCACAAAAATCTTAACAGCGGGCAGAGAGAGTGTTACAGAACTCCTGTGAGGAAAATGCAACATCTCTGAAGAACCACAAACAAGTAATATGGCCTGAACTCCAGCAATGGCAAACAACAGTTACAACGCAAGACCTAACCTCTTGTCTTATGTGTGGCAGTAAAAACTTTGCTCAACCCATCAACTCATCACATTGGAGTACATACTGACTCATAGCAAACATGGCACAATTTATACACACAAGCACCCACTTTCACATTCACACCTATCATTTACTGAAACTGACGTTTTAGGATTAAAAAAATATATACACTGTATATGTACCGAAGATAAAGTATGAATAAACACTTGGCCGACAGAGGAGCACTGAAAACACTGATACTGTATTAGTAATGGCTCGCCAGCTTGTTGGAACAAAATAAATAAAGAACACCATAAAGACCTAATTACACATCTGAGTTCGTCTACATAGGGGTGCCCAATACGTTGATTGCGATCGACCCGTAGATCGGAGGAGGGCGGGGGCGACCCAAAACATTTGTGTGTCTGTGTTATTCATATGATATATTTTTGAGTCAGTGCACACCGCACCCTTAGCATCCTATATGTCTCACTTTCACAAAAAGTATTACAAAAATCAAATCAAATAAAAAAGCTGGTCACCTTTAAGCTACAGTGGCGTGTGGCCTGCATCACCGGAAGTTTTTAGCGGTGAGCAGTCTGGAATTGTAGCTTGCGATCAGAGCTTGTTTGTTTGTTTATTGAACATAAAACATATACAGTAATAATTTGACAGAAAATAAGGTAGATAAAAAAGTAAAAAGAAAGAAATCAGTCTTCATTCAACACAGTTATTATGTTCAAGGGAGTAGGATGAAGTAAATAACTTATCTAGTCCTACCCCGTTATGTGTTTATATCTACTAAATCATTTTTATATCAATCAGAAAAGAAAAAGTAAGAAGTCTCCATTAAGGCTCATACTTTACCCTTAACCGTGATATTTTTACAACTTTTGGTTTGTATCGGGGGATTATATACATCCACACCCTGGCACTCTTGTGTCAATTTTCTCTTGTATTCATAATGGATATTTCAATACCTTTCTCTATTTATCAACTTAGTTCTGATTTATCATTATATTTAATGTTTAGAATGTATCATTTTAACTCTGATTGATGTAGGTTGTTTGTACTATTTTTTTGAATTTGTTTTTGAACTCAGCAAGCGATTTACGCATTTTTAGGTCCGTTTCGAGATTATTCCACAGATTAACACCTTTGCTAGATACACTTCTTTGCTTGATGTTGTTCTTGTTTTGAGTTTGTTGAATAAATTGGTACCTCTTAATTCATAGTTGCTTTCTCGAATTTTGAAAAACTTCTGAATGTTTTGGCAGAGCAGGTTATTGTGTGCTTTGTACATTAATTGGGCGATTTTAAAGTCAACCAGGTCATAAAATTTCATCGTATTTAATTTGATAAATAGTGGATTTGTGGGTTCCGTATATTTTGATCTATTAATAATTCGAATTGCTTTTTTTTGTAGTTTGAGAATAGGGAGTGTGTTTGTTTTGCAGGCATTTCCCCATATTTCCACACAGTAGGTCATGTATGGTAATAATAATGAAGTGTATAATGTGTACAAGGATCTCTTATTTAGCACTTCCTTGGTTTTGTAGAGGATCCCTACGGTCTTGGCTATTTTTCTTTTTACGTTATCGATATGTGGTTTCCAACATAGTTTTGAGTCTATTACTAATCCGAGAAACTTGGTTTCATACGCTCTTTCTATTTCAATTGAGTTTACCATAATTTTAGCTTGGTGTTTGATTAGTCTTGTGCCAAAAACAATTAACTTCGATTTTTTTCAGGTTAAGTGATTTATTTCTGTCGAACCAGTTTTTTAATTTGTTTAATTCGTTTTCTACGGTTGTCAGGAGCTGTTTCAGATTTATTCCAGAGCAGTAGAAAGTTGTATCATCAGCATATAGGACACATTTAAATAGTTTTGAGACCTTGCAGATATCATTTATATATAAGATGAATAGTTTTGGACCAAGCACTGACCCCTGAGGAATTCCGTGAGTGATTTTCAGTTGATTCATTTTTTTATTGTCGAGTTGCACGTACTGATATCTGTTTTCTAAATAACTTTTTATCCATTTATAAGCTACACCTCTAATGCCATATCTTTCTAGTTTTTTTCAAAAATATACTGTGATCTATTGTGTCAAAAGCTTTTTTTAGATCTAGGAAAACCCCAACAGTAAATTCTTTGTTGTCTATATTAGTGGCTATTGCTTCCACAAACTCCATAACTGCCATTGAGGTGGTCCGTTTTTCCCTGAAGCCATATTGATTCTCACTTAACAGCGCATGCTTTTGTATAAAGCTATCAAGTCTGCGAGAAAATAGTTGTTCTAATATTTTTGAAAATTGTGGTAGGAGTGATATTGGTCTATAATTTGTAAACAGATGTCTTTCTCCACTTTTATAGATTGGAATAACTTTAGCAATTTTCATTTTTGATGGAAAGATACCAGCTTTGAATGACAGGTTGCATATGTGCGTGAAAGGTCGCACTACATATTCTATAATCTGCTTGATTATTGTCATATCAATATTAAAGCAATCAGTTGACTTTTTATTTATAAAAGTTTTTATAATATTTGAGACTTCTTCTTGTTTTACAGCAGTAAGGAACACCGTGGAGGAGTTTTTTTCTAGGTATCTATCTATTTCAAACAGGTTTGTTGGATCAGATCAGCTGTTGCGCTATATCTTTTATTGTTGTTATTATTTTCATTCCAAGTTTGTTTCAAGTACAATTCACCAAGGGAACGTGCAAAGAATGGGAATCTGGAGGCTGAGAGAAGCATTTTAAAATGGTACAGGTGAGCTACGACTGTTAACATGCTGCAAAAGTGCGTCCCATGCCTCGCCTCAGGTCTTTAGTAAGGTAGATAGAGATTTGATTTTCCCAAACTTTTGCATCTAGTTTATTTTTCTATTTCGTTCATCTTAGGGGCCATTATGACTATTGTTTGTCCGGGCATGTGTGTGTGTGTGTGTGTGTGTATGTGTGTGTGTGTGTGCGTGTGTGTGTGCGTGTGTGTGTGTGATAACGGGTCATTCGCGGTGGGTTGGTTTATGGAAAAGTAGATCTTTGGCCAAAAAATGTTGGGCACCCCTAGTCTAAATTTATTAGTAGACTGGTCTGGCACATGAGTGCGACGTATAGGACTGGTATATCACCGATTTACCTTGGGGAGCATTGGTGTGGCTTTCTTGCTCTTCTTCTCTGAGGGATCATCCAGCATATCAGGCTCAAAAGTGTAGAGCTCCGCCAGCTCATTCATAGTAAAGTGCCTTTCAATCTGCTGCTGGTCCACCACTCGGTATGACAAAGACTGTTTGGTAACCTGCCGGTCGTAAATTTTCTCTTCCATTGTGCCCTGAGAGGAGAATATGAGAGGAAAGAATGTCCAATAAATATAACTTGGAGGGCTCCAAAAAAATCCAAAAAATAGTGTGCAAGTTTCAATTTGGCACTAGAGGTAAAACTAAGCTTACAAAGGTACAGAATCAGTACAGTTTCATCACCAGACAAAAGTTAATTAATCCATGGAGATGTGCATCGCTTGTACTACATCAGGTCATTTTCTGCTGTTACCATGTTTGGCCAGCACAGTTTTAGAATATCTGCTGGCTGCTCAATAACACAAAAACGAACAAACAAACAAACAAACAAAAAAACATCGTGCCAAGATCACCTGTGCCAAGAACCTGTAGACAAAGACTGTCTTCAGCTGGCCAAAGCGATACACCCTGAATATACTCTGGATATCAAATGAAGGATTCCAAGAGGCATCAAAGATAATGACTCTGTTGGACGCCACCAGGTTGATCCCAAGGGAGCCAGCGCGTGTGGAAATGAGGAACAAACGACCTCTGGAATGGTTTGGAAGGCAGAAAAAGACTTACAAAAACGATGTCTGAATTGCTTCATTACAGACATTTAGAACAAACCATCACCTTGTGTTGTTCGGGTCATTAAACTCCTCAGCCCACTTCTTCCTGGTGGTGGCGTTGGTGGAGCCATCCAGGCGATAGTAGTCAATGTTCCTGAACCACTTGCCCTCACCTTCACAGACATGAGAGTGAAGAAACATGCTATTCAATGTCACCATCAAACTGCTGAAGAACCTCCAACAACATGTCACCATCAACCAGGGTAGTCCTCGCTACCCTTCATGAGCACAGTTCAGCATGTTTCCAATTAGAGTACTGTGATCTTTTCATTACAAATTACAAACCCTTGAGCAAACATTTTTGGTGGAATAAAAAGTCAAGGTCTAATCATTTTCAAACTCAAAGTAAAAACAGCTGCTGAAGTTTAATTAGGAATCGTGACCTTACATTAAGTGGCGCCATGTTTCTATGTATGTACGTATGTATCTATGTATGTGTGCGCGCCAAAAGGCTAAATATGTGGACAAGACCACGTGCTAAATGTGGGCTTGCTTCAATGTAAGCATGGAAAAATATTACCCAAAAGGTAATGCCGGCATGTTTTTGTATCAGCACCCCTCCCACCCCCCAAATTAATAAATGAATGAATGACTGAATTTTGGGGGCACCAGGCAAAGCCCATAAATTGCCACATAAATCAGTACCTAATTTATCTTATTAAAGGATACTTGGCCATGTTAGCACATCATGACTAAGAGCAGCATGACAAACAAAACATTCAGAGGGAATCTGATCACAGGCAAATACAGGGTTCGATCATTCAGTCAAGTAATTAACAGCCTCACGAGAGCCAAATGAGAACTTCTTGAATAAAAGAACATGTGGGATGGAAGTATAGAGCCTACCTTTGTATGGCGAGATCTTGTCTTCATCTGCAGCTCTGCAAGACAGCTCCAGGAAATCCTCAATCAGGTCCAAAGAGATAAGAGACTGACTAAACACCAACCTGTGGATGGGCACAAAGATTCCATGGTGTCAATTTACTTTTCAAAACGCTATCCCATTACACTACACACCAGCTACACACAAACAGCACATTCCAGAGATGTGTGCAGATATTCTCAGAGCGGAGACATTCTTACACTTTATCTTCCACTTCCTCTGCCATACGCAGGATTTCAAAGAGCACCGTAATTTTTCCTGAGTGATCCATGATTTCAGCATCAGCCTCAGTGACAAACTCCTTGTGCCAGTCAGCGGTGGGGCTCCCTGGTGCCGAGCCAGAAGGTTGAGCTTCATTGCAACAGAGAAGCACAAATGAGTCTTAAGTCTGTACACAGCCCACACCATAACAATTAACTGACCAACAAACAATGCTCATAAACACAACAATCATCATTAGTGTGACATGAATTACCCAACGTAAATTTCTTGAGAGATCTGCAATTTGGACACAAGAGTGAATGCCCTCATCTTGTACAGTGTCGACAGGCTTACAAGCTGTGAAGCCGCATCTGGCCTTATTGTATATCGTCACGTTTTGTCCGCGTTGGTTGTCAAGCTCAATTACATTCAAATAGAACATGCAAAGCTGTTTTCGGGGCTCCAAACGTACGCTCTTCTACAGGCTCAGCCCTGTTTCGCCCCTCTCCATTCCTGCCTCGGGAACTGGTGTTCCACTCCTTTATGACTTCCACATCATCGCTATCAGAGTCATCAGATCCCTTCTTTCTTCCCCTGCCTTTCTTCTTTTTCCTATTAAGGAGGGACAGTGGAGGAAACAGGGTCAGCGAGAGTAGCAGATGGAATAACAGGGGGAGTACAAATGTGTCTCTAGTTTTATAAATGTTCAACACGGAGAATCGGAATCTTTACTTTTTTTGCTTCTCATCCTCTGAGCTCAGACTAAGGGATGACTCTTCGGACTCTGAGGCGATGAATTCCTCCATGCTGTCTTCGTCAAAGAAACCCTGAAAGAGAGAGGAGTCGGATGAGGGGTACCAAATACAGATAGCTAAAGCTTTGAAGCGGAATCGATGCAAATGCACATTTTGTTTTTCAAAAAAGTGGATGATCATCACTTTCATATTCCCAGGACAGCACATAGCGAGGTTTTGTTTCATCTGCCCATACCTACCCTGTTTTCTTTGCTGATGTAATCCAGCTGAAGGCACCAGGGATGGGTCCAGATTCTGCTGAGCATCTGGAAATCCTGGAAGAGTTTGGTCCCTGCGCGGCCTCGGCCCCCCTCCAAAGCATTCCCCACACCTGCAACAGGAGAGGGAGGATGAGATGCATGTGAACATGTCAGGCTCAAGCCTCGTCTCTCGATACAGAAAATGTTGCGCAGAACACGTAGAGGGGTCTAATTTATGACTGAAACGTGCACCGCTCTAGTCAAAACAAGGTATATCGTCAGAGGGCAAAATCCCCTCGGCACAAACTTTGTGGTGGCAGCACCAATATTAACTATTTTGGGCAACGGAAACAGCACTAATGGAAGAAATGTTCGACCCTTGCAGACTGCCTGGTGATCTGAGGGTTAGGGCAAAGAAACGATGGTGGAGGTCAGCAGTCAGAGTCACAACATCAGCACGTTACCCCGTGGACAACAACACCCCTGCTAATGAACCACAGCACACAGCAACAACTCCCTCTGACCCTATTAGTCCTTCGTAATTGCCAGTCCTCCACCTCTTTGTTTTCATTTTTGCTGCAAAGATTTTGATATTCCCCTCAACCACCTCAATGTCTTTCCCTTTCCTATATGCCCCTCACATCACCCCCCACAACCCTCCCAGAGCTCTTCATTAGAGAGACGTGGGAAACCTGGCTTCAACACTGCTTGCGGCAACTCTGCCAGCTGCCACACTTAAATGCGCACGCACATGCACACAGGAAAGTCTACTAAACAACTTATCAAAGATGCACAGAAAAATGAGAGCATAGAGAACTCTGGAGTTAAAAAAAAAAAAAGAATTCCAATAATGTTATCCGGTAACAGTAGCACTTTGAATGAATCCAGGCTTGTCAATGTTTATGCATATTGCTAGTACACGTCTATATTAATTTATTAGCTTTAATCTTTTCTAGAAGTTACCTTAAATGTGATCTTAGCAGGCCCTAGACATCATGCTGCAAATAACCCCATACAACATCATTATGTTGTCAAAGTCAGGGGACAAATCAAATGGATCTGCGCAAAAAAATAAAAATGTTTCCATGCAGCTTGCATCTCACCTGTAAAGTGCTCCAAGTAGTATCTGTAGAGTTTACACTGGAGTGGAGTTACTCTGATGGACAACACATACTCGTGCTTGGGAGGCAGGAATTTAGTGAGTGCTGTGTAATCTTTCCTCTGGGAAAGGCAAAAAGATATTTTTAGCACCACCAACGTGAGGACAGATTTTCTTCTACCAATCAGAGGGCAGTACGTGTTACCTGAACACATCCAGCCAACATCTCGTACAAGATGTGAGCCCTCTTCTTCATGATGCGGACATCTTGCATTGTAGAGTCAGCACACTGCCCATTCTGTATGGGGTTGATGAAGCGATTGCGGAACTCTTTAACTGAGCCAAGCAAATTTTCCTTAATGAAGTTCACCATGCAGTGATCTGATAAGGGGACATGAGAATTAGTAATTGTCATTTTCGGATTGAAATTCAAGTATTGTCGGCAGGCTTGCATTCAATGAGGTTATTTTGAAGCGGAGTTCCAGTCAGCACAACCCTCCTCCTCGTCCTGATGGAGTTCATGGCTTTGGACACAGCCGATGCCTCATTCTTTAAGATGTGACCTTCATCACAAATCACCAAGTCGGGACCTGAAGGCAAAGTAAAGCGAAAACCAAGGGAAAATCAGATTTTAAATGGGACCTGTATACTATTTAACTATTTTTAATTGCACTGGTAAACATTTTTTGTGAGAAGCAATTAAACCTTTGATTAATTTTTTTGTATTGATTCCAAACCTGCCATCATTTTTTCTGCAGCACATCAGGTTTGAAAAAGTATAACAATACAGTAAAAATAACACTGTTGCAGTATATATAGTAATTTATAAAATAAGAGTTAGTTTGGGCAATGTATGTGTGTGTGTGTGTGTGTGTGTGTGTGTGTGTGTGTGTGTGTGTATGCACGTGCGCTATAATACTGCATGACCAACCTGGGTCTACCAGAGTCTTCTGGAATGTCTCTTTCAGCTTCTTACTCTTGGTGTTCCTTCCCTGTGTCAAGTTTCGGTACATCTCATAGCCAATGATCATAATACCACCCATATCTTGCCACTGCTGGAGGGCAACCGCTCGTTCCTGGGGCCTCTTTACTGTGGCCAGCTCCGTCACCTGTTGAATACAACACGGATCACCGGTTAATCCTCCAAAAGTCAGGTTCGGTGGCGAACAGCTGCCAAAGCAAATAATTACCTCTAAACACTCATCGTCTTTCATTCCCTCTTGCCATTTCTCAAACTCGTTGACCCAATTAAGGACCGTGTTGAGGGGACAAACCACCAGTGCCGTTGAGAAGTTGAGCTTCTCACAAAGTAGCAAAGTATGAAGAAACGTCACCACCTACAGGGGACAAAGGAGAACTAGAGTTAACAAGTTTCAATGACAAATCATTTGTGTGGGACTGTCATCCAAAATCTAGTTAAACATAATACACAAAAAGATGATTAATTAAAATCATATTTACTATGAATTTTGCATTGATCCCAATCAACAATTGACGGTGCACTGGAGCAGTGTAACCTGAGATGTCTGTGTCCATACACTTCTAACTTGTTCACAGCTTGTCTCTTTACCTGTAGTGTTTTTCCCAGACCCATACAGTGGGCAAGGATGCAACCAGAGCCGGGAGACTTCTTAATCTTCTTCACGGACTCACAGCAACAATCCCACATGAACTGCACCCCTGGAAATATGACAAAGATGAAAGGGCATATCAAATTATCAAAATTTGTTTTTGGCAACACTTCAAATTCTGTGACTAAATTTTGTACAAATTATTTATGTACTAATTCAAATCTATTTACATAAATTTAAAATTACTTTTTTCCAGTGCCGCTGTAAACAAGTTAAAACAATTTTCAACAATTAACCCGTGCCTTATTCTTTGTATAACTCAAAGAAAAAACAAAAAATAGCAGTACAGAACGGCACATAAAAGTCTAACAATGTGGACTCAACATCGTTTCATTTTTTATTGAACATATACAGAAATAATTTGACAGAAAGTAAGTAAAACAGTAAAAAGGAAAGAGAAATCAGTCATCATTCAACACCGTTATGTTCAAGGGAGTAGGAAGAAGTAAAAAACGTATCTAGTCCTACCCCGTGTTAAGTGTTTATATCTAATAGATCATTTTTATAACAATCAGAAAAGAAAGAAAGTAAGAAGAAAGAAGTCTCCATTAAGGCTCAGGCTTTACCCTTAACCGTGATATTTTTACAACTTTTGGTTTGTATCTGGATTTTATCCATACACTCAGGGGTCAATTTTCTCTTGTATTCATAATGGATACTGCAATACCTTTCTCTAATGATCAACTTAGTTCCAATTTATTATTATATTTAATGTTAGGAATTTATCACTTTAACTCTGATTGATGTAGGTTGTTTGAAATATTTTTTGAATTTGTTTTTGAACTCGGCAAGCGATTTACTCATTTTCAGGTCCGTTTCGAAATTATTCCACAGATTAATACCTTTGATAGATACACTTCTTTGCTTGATGTTTGTTCTTGTTTTGAATTTTTTGAATAAGTTGGTACCTCTTAAATCCTAGCTGCTTTCTCGAATTTTGAAAAAACCTCAGAATGTTTTGGCCGAGCAGGTTATTGTGTGCTTTGTACATTAATTGGTCATAAAATCTCATCGTATTTAATTTGATAGTGGATTTGTGGGTCCTGTATATTTTGATCTATTAATAATTAGAATTGCTTTTTTTGTAGTTTTAGAATTGCTTTTTTGTAGTTTTAGAATTGGGAGTGTGTTTGTTTTACAGGAATTTCCCCATATTCCTACACAGTTTGGCATATATGGTAGTAATAATGAAGAGTATAATGTGTGCAAAGATCTCATATTTAGCACATCCTTGGTTTTGTAGAGGATCCCTATGGTTTCGGCCATTTTTCTTTTTACGTTATCGATATGTATGTGGCTTCCAACATACTTTTGAGTCTATTACTAATCAGAGAAACTTGGTTTCATATGCTCTTTCTATCTCAATTGAGTTTACCATAATTTTAGCTTGGTGTTTGATTGGTCTTGTGCCAAAAACAATTTCGATTTTTTTCAACTTAAGTGACAATTTATTTCTGTCAAACCAGTTTTTTAATTTGTTTAATTCGTTTTCTACGGTTGTCAGGAGCCGTTTCAGATTTCTTCCAGAACAGTAGAAAGTTGTATCATCAGCAAATAGGACACATTTAAATTGTTTTGAGAAAACTGCAGATATCATTTATATATAAGATGAATAGTTTTGGACCAAGCACTGACCCCTGAGGAACTCCATGAATGATTTTCAGTTGTTTTTTTTTTTATTGTTGAGCTGCACATCCTGATATCTGTTTTCTAAACAACTTTTTATCCATTTATAAGCTATTGTGTCAAATGCTTTTTTTAGATCTAGGAAAATCCCAACAGCATACCTGTCAACTCATACGGTTTAGCCATAGTTCATACGGATTTTGTGGTGAATCTTGCGTATATGGCCGTATTGCACAAATCATACGGATTCTGAAAATTCCCCCCCAGTCCCCCAACAGGTAGTTCCGTTTGGTTTTGCCCAGAATGGTGCTAGTCTACTCGAATGCTTTCATTTCCAAAGTAAATATGAATAGATGCTGTAACTTCGAGCCGATGGGTCAGCATTTGGAGGTGGTGAAAAAAGTGACACAGGAATACAACTCTGAACACAGTAATGCCACTAAGTAGAATGATGATTATACATTAACCAGACATTGTGTTATGGAGTTCTACAATAAATATCATTGAAGATTTCGTGGTTTTTTTTCTGATGTTATTTTGACATATAAAATGACAAAATGTTCTAAGGATTTTTTGTCTTTATAAGGTTTTTTTTTTGGTAGTTCATACAGACTGGCGTTCGGAAAAGTTGACAGGTATGCAACAGTAAATTCTTTGTTGTCTATATTAGTGGCTATTGCTTCCACAAACTCCATAACTGCCATTGAGGTGGTCCGTTTTTCCCTGAAGCCATATTGATTCTAACTTAACAGCGCATGTTTTTGTATAAAGCTATCAAGTCTGTGAGAAAATAATTTTTCTAATATTTTTGAGAATTGTGGTTGGAGTGATATTGGTCTATAATTTGTAAACAAATGTCTTTCTCCACTTTTATAAGTTGGAATAACTTAACTAGCAATTTTCATTTGTGATGGAAAGATACTAGCTTTGAATGACAGGTTGCATATGTCCGTGAAAGGTCGCACTACATATTCTATAATCTGTATTATTACTGTCACATCGATATCAAAGCAATCAGTTAACTTTTTATTTTTAACAATATTTGATACTTCTTTTCTTTACAGCAGAAAGGAACATCGTGGAGGAGTTTTCTTTCTACGTATCTATCGATTTCAATCAAGTTTGTTGGATCAGGAATTAGTTTTGCTAGGTTACTGCCGATGTTGACAAAGTACTCATTAAAATTCAGTTGCTGAAATACTTCAGACGCTGTATTTGGGTCTTCGTTTTAGTAGACCTCGGTCCAGTTTTGTTTTTCTAGGTCTTGCTTAAAAGCATCGATTGAGCGTTGGGTTCTTAGTCTTATTTCAGATATGTGAGTTGTTGACTTTGTTTTTCTATCAAAATAATTATGAAAAACTGCAAAGACAGGTTGATGGTCACTTGTATTATTAATCCACTTAGTCCACTTTCCATTTTATGATCAACCTTATTTATAAATATGTTATCTATTAATGTGGCCGTGTCAACTGTTATTCTACTAGGTTTCAGGATTACTGGGAAAAGGCTGTTGCTGTACATAGTATTTATAAAGTCAGTTGTTCTTTTGTGTCCATTTGTGTTTAATAAGTCAACGTTAAAGTCACCACACATTATTTGTTTTCTTATCGTTGCGATAGCTGAGCATATCTGTTAGTTTTTTATTGAATGTGTCAATATATGATCCTGGTGTCCTATAGATGCAACTTATGATGACATTTGATGCCTTTTTATTATGTATTTCAATAGTTAGACATTCCATTAGGTTTTCTATTGTGCTCGTCAATCTCTCGCTTTTACTGCATTTAAGTGCTTTGTCTACATATATTGCAACCCCCCTCCTTTTTTGTTTTCCCTATGAGCCCACATTTGTGCTCAAAAAATGGACGGACGATTTAAGTTAAACAAACGTGTTACTTTTTGTTTTACTTGGAAAAGTGCTCGCCAATGTGATTTTTCCTGTCTAATTTGATCACCAACATGATTTATTATTATTGTTAATAATAATAATAACAGCAATAAAAACACAACACAGACATTTGGATTTATTAGGCCTATCCCCGCTTGCTTCGTCTTGCCCTTACCATCAACCTGGTGAGGTTTGAGTTTGGTGACAAGGTTTCTGTGCACCTGCACCAGAGGCTCTTTGGTCTCCTCATTTTCATCTAGAACCAGCTTTGTGGTAATGGGACACGTCACTTGGGAAGACTCTTCCACCACAATTGTCTGAAAACAAAAAAATGTCACTTTGTTATTTTACAAAAGCAAATAAAGAAAATAAATCTTAAGTGCAACTAACACACCAAAATTTTGGTGTCGTGACACCACAATTTTGACCTTGATACTATAACCGCATCAAATACCTCGACACCAAGATTGAAGCGGCACCACGGCAAAAAAAAATAAAAACAAAGGTAAAAAGCATTGAAATAATAGCTTAGAGCTAAACAATGTCAAATTTTTTAATTTGAATTAATTTACAAAATTACTGTTAGCATACTAATTAGAATACTTTTGAGAAAACAAAAAGTACATTTTGAAAAACATGAACTTACTACTGACACCAAAAGTTTTGCGATTATTTAGTGGTTCGGGTAGTAGAAAATTTCACTTAATATTTGTAATTCCAACCGCTAATACTGGGAAAACGTGTAGAATGGAAGATGCAAGCCTGGTGATTTGATTAAGAACTGTAACACAAATGACAAGATCGACCATTGATTGTACTTACCTAAGTAAAAGAGCAAAATTATTTCACCTCATCATTCTCTTTCACAAAGGTCAGCCTTGATAGATTGTGGGAAAGACAATTTTTAGATATTTGTAGTTAACATTGAATGCATCGACCGAGTTTTTTCTGTGCAAGTGTATTTCACACTTGCACTGTATTTATAGACGAACCACAAAGATTGAGTATATTACGAAGAATAAGACAAATATTTAAGTAGAGGCATCAATCTGTCATATGGCACGAGTGACGTGCGTGTGATCCACTCGCTTTAATTTGACACTCACAATAAATAACTTCCGGTACCTCAGTAAGGTTATGTGGAAACTACTGTATGTTGTTGTGTCATTTTTGACAGCTCAACACAGTACGTCGATCAGGATCAACCGGTAGTCCGTGGACTGGTCACAAGTCGATCGCGGAGGGGAGTAGGGGAAATGGCGGAAGACAAAAAGTTTCCATTTCACAAAAAATGTATTTGAAAAATGAAAAATCTATAAAAAGGAGGTCAACTTTGAACCACAGTGGCGCATGATCTGAATCACCGGATGTTGTTCATGGTCAGCGGTTGGCAATTGCAGCTTATGATCAGAGCTGTTGCGATATATCTTTAGCTTTTTTTTTTAATGATTATTCTTTTCATTTAAAGTTTGTTTCCTGGACAATTCACTGGTGGGACTGGCAAAGAATGAGAATCTGGAGCGCCAGAAACTTTTTAAAACGGCATACGAACATAGTATAGTTTCTGCACTTAACACACAGCAAAAAGTCCTTTTTCCTTTTCAGAAAATATTGCACCTAATACATTTTTCCATTTCGTTGATGTTAGGAGCCATTATGACTGTTGCTCATCCTGCCAAATGTGTGTGCACACGTATGCATGTCTGTATGCATGCACGTGCGGAAATAGGTCGCGCGTGGGAATCGCGATCATTGCTTGAAAAGGTTGGGCACCCGGCACTACAATATTGGTACAGTACAGTAATGGTACAGTACTTGGTGCAACACTCATCCACACTTTTTGTAATCTAGTTTGGACAATGAAACGTGGTGTAGTTCCATTTATGTAGAAAAAAGGAACTAAAAATAAACAAAATAAAAATAAACACTTGTTCAACCTATTCCCATCAACAAAATCCATGCAAAAAGACTCAAATATTATCTGGATAGTATTATTATTAACCAAGCCATGATGTGTGCAGAAATCCACGCCATCAAATTAAACTGACAATCTCAAGACTTGATTTTTACCTCTCTGAGTTTTTTCCTCAGCTCCTCTCTTTCTGCTATACGTTTCCTCCTATCCTCCTCTTCTTTCAGAGCATCCCGTGTCTCTGTCCTCAGCTTGTCATCCTTGAGGATTTTGCGGATCTTTTTGCGCCCTTTGCGTTCTTCTCCATCTGGGTCGTCTCCTTCTTCCTCTCCACTCTGTGGAAATGAACATTAAATTAAGCTCTCAGATCTTCCGCCCTTTGGGGGGGATGGGAGGCTATAAAAAAGGGCTACCCCTTTGACCAGTACCCTGCAAGTCCCCTGATTAATATGTGACCTGCATAATCCAGATTACACACTACAGGAATACATTATTTTGCATTTTGTGAGTCATGCATGACTGAAGTTGGTGTGGTTCATCAAGTTGGTCTCTAAAGTTCTTGCACTTTGGACTCTTCAGAACTCGTCAGGGAATTCACCAGGACAGTTTGAACTTTGAATGAAAAGACTCGACTCGACTCAGGAACAGATTGTCTTTTGCTGATCAGCAAGGGGGTGAAATTCCTGGAAGGCAGCACAAACTGTGTTTGTGCCTCTCGGATCGAAAACCCCATCTTCGCAACCCCGCTGAACACTTTTCTTCACAGGTTATGCAAATTACAAATATCATATCAGAAAAACAGTCCTCCTTATTTGCATGTCGCGCTTCTTAGCCCAGCCCACCGATAAGCCCCTCGGTAGACACCTGGAGGCCAAAACATATCCCGGTACAAAGCATGGACATCTTGTTAATTCAATGGGTAGATTTCGCATAAATTGAGACAACTGTAACTTGCTCATGGACATCTTATCGTGCTGAAGCACATCCTGTCAGATTATCAGTTAATAAGCGCCTTGGCTCCATTCACCTCAAGTTGGCCTTTTTTTCTGTGTGCTCCACTGTGTACAAGCTGTGAGAACGTATGCGTTCGAGGACAATCTCGCATATAATAAATTGAAACTTCAACTTAAACATGATAACATTGAGTTTGTCTATTCTCCATCACAATTACCGTATTTTCACGACTATAAGGCGCCATTAAAAGTCTAAAATTTTCTCCAAAATGGACAGGACGCTTTATAATGCGATGCGTCTTTTATATGAGCTGAGTTCCAAAATCTGGCTGAGACCCGACACGCTGTTTGTATAGAGAAAAGGCGGAAGTGAGGTCGGCCAATCAGTGAAGTGCGGGGAAGAGGTCGGCCAATCAGTGAAGCGCGTCCGCGCACTTATATGTAAATTATGGAGAGAGAGAGAAAATGTGTACGTGAGTGACGACACGCACGCATGCGGAGAAGAGGTCGGCCAATCAGTGAAGCGCGTCCGCGCACTTATATGTAAATATATGAAGAGAGGTGGACGTGAGTGAGGACAGATACGCAGGGGATGGGTCCTGCAATGAGTGAAGGGTGGGCGTGTAAGTGGACGCTAAAGGCACGCCTCTAGCAGGTACCAGCACCTGTATAAAATGTGAGTATGTGCATTATTGCAAAACAACTTCGGTTTTGGTTTCCAAGAACCCCCGAAAATGAATTCCACAAAGAGACACGCCTACGAAGCGCAATTCAAACTCCAAGCCATCGGTTATGCAGTGAAACATGGGAATCGAGCAGCCGCCAGAGAATTTAATGTCAACGAATCCATGGTTCGCAAATGGAGGAAGCAGGAGAACGAGCTTCGCCAAGTCAAAAAGACGAAGCGGAGTTTCCGTGGAAATAAGGCGAGGTGGCCCGAGTTAGAAGACCAACTGGAGCGGTGGATTCTTGATCAAAGAGCAGCCGGCAGAAGCGTCTCCACGGTCACCATTCGACTAAGGGCAAAAACGTTAGCCGAAGAATTGAAAATTTTCAAGGAGGTCCGTCTTGGTGCTTTCGCTTTATGAAACGGCGCCATCTATCCGTGAGAGTGAAGACGACCGTGGCTCAGCAACTTCCAGCGGACTACAAAGAAAAGGTGGCCGTTTTCCGCACCTACTGCAGTAAAAAGATTGTCGACAAACGCATCCAGCCTAACCACATTACCAACATGGACGAGGTCCCGCTGACTTTCGACATCCCGGTGAACCACACTGTGGAGAAGAAGGGGACCAGCACGGTTGCGATACGCACAACTGGGCACGAGAAGTCAGCTTTTACTGTCGTTCTTGGTTGTCATGCCAACGGACAGAGACTGCCACCTATGGTGATTTTCAAGCGAAAGACGCTGCCGAAAGAAAAGTTTCCAGCCGGCGTCATCGTGAAAGCAAACCAAAAGGGCTGGATGGACGAGGAGAAGATGAGAGAGTGGCTAAGTGAGGTGTATGTTAAGAGACCGGATGGCTTTTTCCATGCCTCGCCGTCACTCTTGATTTGCGACTCCATGCGTGCCCATCTCACACCAGCGGTGAAAAACAAAGTCAAGCAAATGAACTCCGAGCTTGCCGTCATTCCCGGAGGCTTGACTAAAGAACTCCAACCGCTGGACATCGGCATCAACCGGGCGTTCAAAGTGAAGTTGCGAGCAGCATGGGAAAAATGGATGATCAATGGCGAACACAGCTTCACGAAGAGTGGGAGGCAGCGCCGGGCTAGTTACGCCACAATCTGTGAATGGATTGTAGCTGCTTGGACGAACGTATCTGCTAGTACAGTTGTTTGAGCTTTTGGCAAAGCCGGCATCATTTCTGTGGAGCCACATGACGACGAGAGTGACTCTGACAACGAGAGGGAACCCGGCAGTTTGGATGGATTACCGATACTTGCACAATTGTTTAATTCGTACACAGAAGATGACGACTTTGATGGCTTTCTGAGTGATGATTGAGCAAAAAACGTGAGTACCTTGTAAATAAAATACACCCGAACTCAGTTAGGCTTCCGTTGACTTTTTAAAAACGTGTTTTAGCTTCGAGCTTCAGTGTGTGCTTCAAGCTAACATGTTAGCGAACGTGTTAGCATGCATGCGTGCCGTATGTTTAAGCGTATGTTTTACCACTGTAAAACTGCGGCCATTAGTACGGTGCGTCGAATAGTCGTGAAAATACGGTAGTTTATTTGTAATTTGCTCTGTACACAGCTTGGAGGCGGTATGGCAAGCGGCTCTGGGTTTCACCAACTTAAAACCTGGAAGTTGTTTTCTATAATATGCCAAACAAAATAATCACTCAAGAAAACATTCGGCTTTCCAACAATTCTGCTGATGTACACTCATTTTTTATGAAGCACTGTATATATTTCACCTTCTCATTGCTGGAGGAATCCTGTACTTTTATCCTGCGTCTCTTCTTCTTTGGCTGTTTCTGACCTTTCTGCTTCTCATCATCCTTCTTCTTTGAAGATCTACAGATTCACAATAGAATTGGTCTCTCAGTAAGGCCAAAAGCCAGCAGAGTCAAGCGTCGAGCATCAGTAGCAGTGGAATCCGATTGTTTCCAGAGAGAACTTGGATTTCTCACCTCGTCTTTCGACGCTTCTCATCATTGTCCGACGCACTGAGTACTTCGCTCATCATCGACTCTGCACTGGATTCTAACCTCGTGAAGTCAGAATCCGCCGAATCATCACTGTCCACTTCTAGACAGAAACCAGAAGTTACTCACTGTTCTCACGGAAAGCAAATAGTGAGCTCACAATTACTGACGAGCAACTCGAGTATGAACCTTTCTTCTTTTCTCGCTTCTTCTTGGCAACCTTGGTCTTTTCTGCATTGTCTTCTTTGTCATCATCGGACTCTGCCTCACTGAGCGAGAGCTTGTGACGAAGCAACTTGTGCCGGCGACAACTCTTTTTCACCTCTACATCAGACCCGGAGTCTTCTGAATTCTCAACTGCTGAACCAGAACACAATAATAAATAAAGAAAAAACAAAAAGTTTCCTTTCATCAAATTCACTCTACCTTGCTGTTCCTCATCGTCATCTTCCTCTTTTTTAACTTTTTTGGAGAGCTTCTCCTTCACGTCCTCGCTTTCATTTTCTGAGGAGCTCTCAGCCCCGGAGGAAAAGCTTGACTTAATCTGGGCGAGAAGCATTTTCTTTGCGATTCTAAAAAACAAGGAAAAGAGGAATTATTAATATTTCATATACATACGCACGCCCACAGGTGACTGGGTTGAATACAAGTAGGATGGCTTCCATTGACAATATATATGGAAGCATTTTTACGCTTTCTATACAGCAGGTGGCTGCATGCACCAAAAAAAAAAAAAAAATCGTAATTCACAAATGACCCAACAAGAAGTGGGAGAATGAGGAGGAGGAGAAAAAGAACAAGCAGGAGTACAGTGCAAGACACTTGGATTGGATTTTACCCTCGGCCGCAATGTGGACCTGAATTATGATTAAGATTAGTCCTGTCACGATAACAGATTTTTCCAGACAATATATTTCCCCACAAACTATCATATTAAATGATACTAGTTCCCCCCCCCCCCCCCCCACTGATATAGTGAGAGGAAAAATGATCAAAGCTCATCTTTCTGAAGTGCACTTGAGTAAAATAGTGGCTAAATGAAGAATAGACATGACCATTATTTCAGTATTCATTTTTTCATATTTTTATTTGCTGTTTAACCCTTGAGATTTTTGTAATGAAAAATAGGCACCTTTGCTCAAGAGAGGCCGTTTTCTAACTGATCTAAACAATACGCACAACATGCCCTCAGACAAGCATGCATCTAAATCAACATTTATCGGATCTGAAAAAAATTGTGTGTCCATTTTTTCCTCATCGAACGCCTAGTCGATATAGTTATTATTGTGAAATTTACTGAAGGAAGGGAAGACGGAAACACAGTTAAAACAACACAATGGACTGACAATTAAATTTTAGAAAAAGAAAATGACGCACTGACGATGACTGACGGGTAACACAAGCTGCTGCCAGACTGGCAACATTTTGTAGAATGGCCACCTCTGCACTTAGCAAAGTGTTCACGATGCCGGTACCTGTTCTCAGGATCATCATCATCGTCATCGTCACCCATTTGAGGGGCTTCTTCTTTGACAGGCATTTCATCACCTTGACAAGATTGTGCACAAGTACCATTAAGTCAAGCGCAAGCAAGTAATTAGTGTGTGAATTTGCATACAATGCTGTGAAGTGATATTACCTCCCAGCGGACGGTCTTCCATCAATGGGTTGAACGTCTGTTGGTCATTGTCATCTCCAGAGTCCTCATCAGCCTGCCGCTCTTCCTCATCATCGCTGGAGGACAACTCCACCTTTGAGACCGCTGTTGAGCTCTTTCCTTTGCTCTTCTTCTCATACGATCTTTTTGCAGCCACAGCCTTCTTTTCAGGCTTGTCTTTGTCCTTTACTTCATCTTGTTTTGTCATGCGACTTGATCGCCTCTTGGCTGTTCTCGTTATGCCTTGATCAGAGTCAGAAGTGTCAGAGGCATTTTGTTTTTTCTTCTTTGATGCCTTCTTACCTTTACTTTCCACATCGGACTCTGAGCATTCAGATTTCCTCTTGCGTTTGGATTTTTTCTCTGTACCTGCTGAGGGTTTCTCTTTCAATAAATGTTTCTTGGAACTTGGAATTTCTTTCTCCTCATTGCTACTGTTGTATTCTGCCACCTCTTCCAGCAACATGTCAGGAACCCCATCTGAATCCGAGTCTTTTGCATCTTTCTCTGACAACGAAGTTTTAATCTTCTTCTTGTCTTCCTTCTTAGTCTTACTCAATTTCTTGGAGGACTTGGACTTTGCAGTCTTTTCCTTCTCCGACTCCTGCTCGGATTCGGAGGAGTCCTCAAGACTCTTTTTACCGACTTGCTTCCTCAGGGGAGTGGTCTTCACTCTACTGGAGTGCCGATTGGGTGGAGGGCTGGCTGGTTCATCTCCTGTACCACAACCACCACTTTCCTCATCTTGTTCCTTGTTTTTGGACCTGGAGGAATTTGACCGACTTGTCCTCACAACTGGCACCGGAGTCAGTTTAACAATGAGGTTCTTCACTTTCTGTTGGGGGCGCCCATTCTGTTTTGCATCTGTGTCTGCGGCCGAAGTTGGAGCAGTATGAGCCAGCATGTGGGGATCGGCGAGACTTTCCACCATCTGAAAAAGCTCCTCGGGAACTGAAGGAGGAACAGACATAATGTCATGATCAAGTGATGTTTCACCAGGGGACAGCAGCTCACCATCACAAACAACACGTTTGGTTAAATCTTCTGTTTGGTTGCCTTTACCAACTGGTTCCTTGTGCGGTTCCTTTTCCGTTGCCTCGTCTGGCGCGCCACCCAGTTTGTTGCACAGAGGCTCAGCTTGCTCCTCCTCCGGTTCAACACGCTGCTTTACATCATGCTGGTCAGCATGCCCCTCTTGAGACTTACTGTGTGTCACAGCCGGCTCCTCATCGTGCTCTTCATTCAGATCTTGTACCGCATCTGAGGTCTCAGTTTCGTCCGCCTCATCTAGCTCATCGTCTTCAGTCTTCACCACAGGATGCACCGCATTCCTGCTTTTTCGGACTTGCCCTTGCCCCTTGTCGCCATTCTGTAGCTCCATACTTCTGAACTCTGGTTCCAAGGCCTCCTCCAGAGCAGTGTGGGCTTTTTTCAAATCAGAAAGCACCGCCTTGAATGCTTTCAAATGCCTGTACCTGACAGACTTGTCGTCCAGCTCTGCAGCAGCCTGCTGCACAAACTGTATGAATGTATTGTTCAAACCAGTTGTGGTTTCAACCAACTTTTTTGCTTTCTTTAAGAGTTCTTTGGGTATCGGCAGTTTTTTGTATGAGAATGTTATGGTCCCTGAGCCGTCTGTGTGTTCCTTCCCATTTACAACTATTTTGTGCTCTTTGACTTCACTGCTATTACGTGTCTTGCTCTTGTGTTCCTCGCCTTTGCTGGATTTGCGCTGCTTGGTTTTCTCATTGTCAATCTTTGCCATGATGCCGTTACACTTGGAGATTAGGTCCTGGAGAGGTTCGGCCCTGCACACATAGCAGTGCCACTTGGAGTTCTCATCAGTGATGACTGATAACTCTCTTCTGCCCAGGTTGCGAAGGATACACTTCTTGCAGAAGGCGTTGTTGCAGTAGTCGCAGCAGATGAGTTTCCCCCCTTCAGCACACCACCTTTTTAGTAGAGGATTGGAATATGCTTGATTTACTCTACTACGACGACACAACTACACTAAATGGTTTTAGCTACACTGATATGTCTTACCTGCACTGCTCGTCCATTCCATCGGCATCTCTACTGATGTCATCACTTGTGTAATATTTGTAACATGACTAGAAGAAAGGAGAGATCATAGACAAGGCTGTATCACATGAAATGGTGGTCAAAAATAATATACATGCAATTACTTTAAAATGTGTGTACCTTGCAAATAAGCACTTTAAGAGCAGGGTGCTGATGTACAGAGTTTCGCTGAAACTGGTTAACTTGCTTTCCACAGGCTGTGCAGTTTATCTTCCGTTGCAGCGTGTCATCTGTGGGCAAGCACTCTTATTTGCTTTGTTTATTTGAAATATTAAAAAAATTAAAATTCCACCGACACTGTGGATTTTTCTCAAAACACTTTTTTTCCAAGTCAAAAATAAAATTCCCCCCAAAAATAATAGAAATTCAAATCTGCATAAGTCAAAGTGTTGTCATCATAAAACTAAGTCAAGAGCCAAACATGGTACAACAAGTAAGGCATAAAAAAAACACAGAATGCTAGCTTAAGTTAAGAACAAACATGTCACATGAACAGGATTTGGATACAGAAGCAGACAGGACACGGAAGTGGAAAAGTAAAAGTCTAAATGCACAAAAAGTAACAACAAACAGCGGGGCTTGATTTAGGAGGCATGGAAGAATGCTTGCCATTCTGACAACCTGTCACTAAGCAACTCCATCTTAAACACAGTGACATAAGGCCATGCCCAATCCCATATGGGGTCATTCCATGCCAAATCACATAAAAACAGATTTTGATTTTAATAGAACTAGCTGTACTTTTTGATAGTGATGACACAACACTATCTCAAATTTTCAGTCAATCGGAGCAGGGGTTGTGAACGCTGTTGTGTGACTTCAATGAGGGGTCCCCTTGACTGACTGATGTGACGACACGCTGCTGACGTAACTGAGGACAAGATGCGGACGTTACAGTGGGAAGGGCAGGTGTGAAAGAGGACTCTAAAGGCAAGCCCCCAGTATGTGCCGATATGTGCATCATGTAAAACATCCCCCCAAAAATGGGATATGAAGAAACTGCAAGTCAGATTTTATCAGTTACGCAGAGGACCATGAGAATCAAGCAACCGCGAAAGAATTCAAGATCAACTAATCCATGGTGCTTCGTGCTTCAGTTTTATGAAACGCCATCTATCCATTCCGAGCAAGGACGACCGTCCCGCAGCAACATCCGGCGGATTACCAGGAAACGCTGGCCATCTTCAGCTCCTAGTACAGTAAAAAGTGTAATGTTCTGCTTTACATTCAATGAAGACGCTATCTTGGAGATTTTACACCTCGATTCTGCTGCTCTGCCGGCCTCACTTGGCTTCCATTACCAACTGTTGTCTCAACCAATACCACATTCCTACATATCCATTTGGACTACAAAAAGTGAGGAGGGACAAGCATACTTCGCATTTTGAAATACAAAAAGGTTGCAGACACAACATCCTGCCCAACCATATCACCAAAATGGATGAGGTGCCGCTCACTTTCGCCATCCCGGTGAACCACGTGATAGAGCAGGGGACCAGCACGGTAGAGAGATATACAACGGGGTGCATGAAGTCGGCTTTTACTGCTGTGCTTGGTTACCATGCTAATGGACAGAATTGTTCCATTCACCTGCCATGCATGTTTTTTTTTTGGGAATGTGGGAGGAAACCGGAGTTTTCCTCCCACAAAACCCACGCAGGCACGACCAGAGCCGGAATCGAACACTGCACCTTTGCACTGTGAGGTCGACATGCTAACCAGTTGATGACTGTGCCGCCACCACTAAAACTTAGAATAACCAAACTTTTAAGTTAGTGTGATGGATGCATTGAGTGTAAATACATTAGTCATGCCTGGAGTGAAACGTTCAGCTGCAACATTTCTCGCTGTATCTGCTCCCATTGGGTTCCATCTTAAGGAAACATGGTATTCCCTTCCACTGCTATGCAGATGACTGCCAGATCTATGTCCCACTGAGCAAGAAAGACGCCTTCTCATTAAGGCCACTCCTATCCTGTCTGGAAGAAATCAAAACCTGGATGGCACAAAATTTCTTGAAATTCAACGAAAAGAAGACAGAGGTGATATTGTTTGGTCCCAGTGGCCCTTGTACATTCCATCCTGTAGACTTGGGCCACCTGTCTCCTTATCTGAAATCAACGGTCTCAAACTTGGGCCTTAAACTGGACAGTGATTTAAAACTCGATCGGCAAATTGGTGCCGTTGTTAAATCCAGCTTCTTTCACCTTAGACAGCTGGCCAAAATAAAACCTCTCCTCTCACATGAACACTTTGAGACAGTAATTCATGCTTTTGTCACATCCCGGCTCGATTACTACAATGCCCTGTACTTTGGAGTCAGCCAGTCCTCCATTAAGCGCCTTCAGCTGGTCCAGAATGCCGCTGCTCGCCTCTTGACTGGTACTCGTAAGAGGGAGCACATAACTCCTACTCTGGCATCCCTTCACTGGCTCCCCATTCATTTTAGAGTTATTTTCAAGATCCTCCTCTTTCTTTTCAAATCTCTGAATAATCTCGCGCCACCTTACCTCTCTGAGCTCATCCGCCCCTACACACCTGCCCGGCGCCTCAGGTCTCTGGACCAGTCTTTGTTAGAAGTACCAAGAACTAAACTGAGGCTCAGAGGGGATGGAGCCTTTTCTGTTGCTGGTCCCTCTCTCTGGAATGACCTCCCACTGAACATTCGCCAAGCCTCCTCGCTGCCCATCTTTAAAGCCCTCCTCAAAACTCACTTGTATTCTTTGGCGTTCGACTCAGCATGACTTAGATTTGTTCTTGATTTTACTGCTTGGTGCTTTCTACCGCCTTTATTACCGATTCGTCTTACTGTTTATTGTGTATGTTAAATAGCTCCATGTACAGCACTTTGTACGCAGCGATGGCTGTTTGAAAGTGCTCTATAAATACTGTTGACTTGACTTGTAGCAACAAAGCTAACCCAATGTCAATGACACCAACTTGCATTGTGTGAGTTTAACCTTATTAATTAAAACCTCACTACTCTGAACCACTGACTTCACAGCTCATGCTCCCAAGTCGGTGACAGTGCGACTTGGAAGCCGGAGGAGGTGGGGCTGGGACAGTGGAGTTGGCACCACCATTTCACAAATAGCAATTCCACACATCAAAGTAACATTATTTAAAAACTATACGGTTTTTAAATAATACTATGTATAATGTGGTAGCATTACATTGGCACAGGAAGGGGTCAGATTTCGCACGCTGTTGCAGTTGGGCTCGATGGCTCCCCTCTGATTGTTAACATGCATTTTAGATGAACATATTAAGTTTATTGTCAGTCAGAGAGTTAGAAGGTGCAAAATAATGTTCAGAGAGCTAATGTTCAGTCCTAGATCAATCGAAAATTAATTTGAGTAAGTACTTACAAGACCATTAAGAAAAACAATGAAGGGTGAAAGCTTATCAAAACGGGTGTTTTAAAAAAATACAGCCGCGGCGATCAGTGCCCATCTCCATCCCTGATTCTGGAGTGCTTGGGAAATTGTGTCGAAATCTGCTGGGTCAATGACAGGTTAGAACGTACTGTGACGTGAGGAACGGCATTTGGACCCAGAAGCAGACAATAGATGAAAATAAAAAAGTAAATGTATTTATACATAAAACTACAAAGTAACAATCGAGAGCAGGTCTGTATGCAGAAATACTGCGAGACATCAGGCCATGCTCAATCCCACAAGAAATAAAGACGACCGCATAAAACACGATAGCGACTGACATCACCAACAACCCAAACCAAAACACATCCATCCATTTTCTGATACGCTTATTCTCACAAGGGTCGCAGGACGTGCTGGTGGGCTCCAGCACGCCATGCGACCCTTGTGAGCTGTATTCAGGCCAAACAGAGTCACACCAAAATGTGTAATCCAAAAGTGAGAATAGTGCAGAATAATCACTGGTGTTTTTTTGTTTTTTTTTTTACCTGTAATGGACAGACAAAATACAGGTGTAATATTTTCAGTCGCATTTCAATTAAACCGATTTTATCTTCATTAAAATGTCAACAGAAACAAATGTTAAGAACCTGAAGATATGACCATTGCCATGGTTTCATAGATGACACTCACAACTATGTTTTGCTTCCATCCATAGATTTTAAAGTACTGACTTTAGGTTCATGTAGCATAAATGTATTTCCTTGTCTGGTCTAAACATACCCCCCACATTAACACCCATAAAATGAACAGGTTCCATCTCATGCATTGACTGTTCATCACTGCACAAAAACACATTTCAACGCTGAATTATTACCATTATTACCTGAAGTTTGCTGTTTGTAATCCACTCTGAACTTCACAGTGCCTTTATTTTCACTCTCTGCAGGCCGCAACACTAAGGTGCCTTGGAACACAAATAGAACAAGCTCAGTTTCATCTTAATTTCATCCATCCATCCATCCATTTTCTACCGCTTATCCGGGGTCAGGTCGCGGGGGCAGCAGCTTTAGCAGGGAAGCCCATACTTCCCTCTCCCCAGCCACTTCTTCCTGCTCTTCCCGGGGTCTCCAGAGGCATTCCCAGGCCAGCTGGGTGACATAGTCTCTCCAGCGTGTCCTGGGTCTTCCTCTGGGTCTCCTCCCGGTGGGACATGACCGGAAGGTGAGGGTTGGAACGTACTGTAGATTAAGCTGTAAATTGAAAGCTTCGCCTTTTGGCTCAGCTCCTTCTTCACCACGACAGACCGATAAAGTCTGCATCACAGCAGACGCTGCATCGATCCGCCTATCGATCTCTCGCTCCCTTCTGCCCTCACTTGCGAACACGACCCCAAGATACTTAAACTCCTCCACTTGGGGCAACATCTCCTCCCTGACCCAGAGAGGGTTCTCCACCCTTATCGGACTGTGCAGTATTGTATCAGATTTGGAGGTGGTGATTTTCATCCCAACCGCTTCACACTCGGCTGAGAAACGTTCCAGTGAGAGTTGGTAAGCCCTGCTTGATGGAGCCAACAGTAGCAAATCATCTGCAAAAACCAGAGTGCAATATTGAGCCCACCAAACCGGACCCCGTCAACGCCTCTGATGCGCCTAGAAATTCTGTCAATAAAGGTTACGAACAGAATCGGCAACAAAGGGCAGCCTTGGCGGAATCCAACCCTCACTTGAATCAATTCCGACTTACTGCCGGCAATGCGAACCAAACTCAGACATCGGTGTTATAGGGACCAAACAGCCCATACCCAAAGCACATGTACTGTAGACTGGTTGGTTTGAGTTCCTATGTGCCCTCGAGGACTCTGCTAAGGGTGTAGAGCTGGGCCACTGTTCCACAGCTGAGATGAAAACCACACTGCTCCTCTTGAATGTGAGTCTGAATCAACTTAATTGAAAAAAAAAAAAAAAACACGCATTCGTACCTTTAGATGTGCTGCCTGCATTACTGTCAGAAGTGGTCCCTTCATTGTCACTGTCATCTGATTTGCCAGAATCATTCCCTCCAGTAACTTTAGCTACAGTATTGGAATTCCTATAATGTGTGAGCAGAAAATATTAAGAGTGTGCTAACACAAGAACGGAAGTATTAACGGGGAAAAAAATGTTTCTCACCTCTTGTTATGGGAAGAGGAGAGCGTTGCTTCTGTAGAGCTACAAGGCTACAAGTATAAAACGTAAATAAGGTAAGATTCAATGGTAGACAACTAAGAGTGCACAATGGAATAAGACCTACCTCCTCTGTATTTTCTGCCATTTGGTCTTGACTGGTTTCGGGAATAGGCAGACTCATTTTACCTGGAAAAAAATAATAATAAAAACAGAATTTATGCCTTTCGTATTGGGGATTTCTTTTCAAACAGCTTCTCTCAAAACATCACATCAGACACTAAATAACGACAAATAAGATTCCAAGGAAATAATTGCAGGTGTGAGAATGATGGCTTCTTCTAAGCTTGAAAATTGCAAGAACATGTTATACAGTCATAACATACTGTATTTGAAGCAAGTCTTTTCTCGTGTTTCAACTTTTGTCAATCTTTGTTCCAAAAGCTCAGAGTATGCTTCATACCAGGGCACATTCTGCTGTTATCATAACTTTGACAGAATTGGATCATTTCATTTTTGAGTTGATCAGACAATGATTTTCCATGTTTTGTTTTGTTTTTTACTTCCATGAAGGATACTCTTTCTTCACAGCACTTTTTTTTTACAAGGTAGTTAGTCGCTTTGAATTTGTTCATGTTGCGTTCAATAGTGAAAAGTGACAAATAAAAATCTGATAACTTAGTGATTTATTATCAACTGTCAACTAAATCTACATAGACTGCAAATATCATGATCCAACCTAATATTTAGGATTTTCTGAACATTAAACATCTGCCTTACCATAGACAACAATGCTAAAAATTCTAAATATTGTGGCAATTTTACATAATTTTAGAGGTTAAAGACGGCATAAGTAAAGTGAAACTCCTCTACAACATGGGCGAAAATCCCCCCTACCGTGAAAAAAATATTCATGCATTAACACCATTCCCACTTTCCTGCACCCCCATACAACGAAAAAAAAACCCTGTTGCATTATACGAAATCTTTTTCTCTGCTCTTGCCTCACGATGAGATTCACTACAACCAAGTCTAATCCAACAGCGACCTCTACTGCTTTGTTCGGAAACGGCAACAGCATCCACCACACTGTTTTACATGTAGCGATGCCACACACTGTGCTGCTCTCTGCTGTGCGTGCATCAGCGCAAACATGTACACACGCACGTTTTGGCTTCAACCAATCAGTGCTGACGCAACGGACGTTACATATCAAAGAGCTTTGATCTATGACAACAGCTAAGCTAGCCTAGCCATGGCAACAGCTAGGTTAGTTGAGACGACACAACGTTTGAGGTTGGACAGACATGCTCGCCATCAATCTGGATGTTTCTCTTCCTTTCTTTCCTTTTTCTGTCCAAATATATATTTTTCTACTACAATAGTAGTAGAAAAATATCAACGACGTATTTTTTCGTCCCACCAGGGTTTAGCCAGTGTGCTTATAAAGAGACCAAAATTTCTTCATACACATGCGCAGTAGTCCAGGAAGTATTTGTTATTGTTAGTTTCAGATGCAGTAAGAACGTTGCATTGCTAAAATGGCTAAAAAGCGGACCTTAGGATGTCAAGCAACTAAGTCAAAAAGCGCTCGGACGCTGCAAGAGAGGGTAAAAATGATCAAAATGAAAGACGGAGGAAGCAAAATAAAAGACATGATCCAAGAAATTGATGTAAGTGAAAGTGAATGCTGATCGTAAATTTCACAATTTCTTTTCCTTTTTTTTCTTTCTACACTGACTATATGAAGTGTAAAATAAGCGTATGCTCATACTTTGCACTATTGGAACAAAAATCAAGAGTACACATACGTTTGTGTGTGTATGTGTGGGTGCGTGTGTTTACATCTGAGCTCAAATTTGCTACATTGAAAAACCCCCTGTTGTGAAAAATTTCTTGCTGCAAATATGATTTTGTTGTAGAGGAGTTTCCCCACATTAAGCATAGTTTGACTGTCCTGTCTTGTCATCTTAATATAGATGCTGGGAAACAACCACAAGAGGGAGCCTCGCCATCTTGAACGGGCAGTAGTCCCTTCCGATGTTTGGCTCGAAATTAACCAACCATAACTAAGGTTTTTTTACCGATTTTGACACGGATTGGTTTAGGTTAGAAACATCGCAAATGCAATTATGACACTAGATGTGGATAATTTTATAATCACGGCTTTCATAATCTATCACATTGTTTGCAGTCAAGTGCTTCTCTGATATAAAGACGAACGATACTGTTTCTAACAATATACATGTTTTTCCCAAGACAGAAAAAAATAAACATTATAATACTGTATGTATTTTACTGTTGTGATTTTTTTTTGCGATACACCTGTATTACACTTTTTGTTATATAAACAGTTTTTGGACAGTATATTTTTGTATTTTATTGATTGTGTTGAAGGCGGCCCGGTAAGTCCAGTGGTTAGCACGTCGGCTTCACAGTGCAGAGGTACCGGGTTCGATTCCAGCTCCGACCTCCCTGTGTGGAGTTTGCATGTTCTCCCCGGGCCTGCGTGGGTTTTCTCCGAGTGCTCCGGTTTCCTCCCACATTCCAAAAACATGCGTGGCAGACTGTTTGAACACTCTAAATTGTCCCTAGGTGTGAGTGTGAGCGTGGATGGTTGTTCGTCTCCGTGTGCCCCGTGATTGGCTGGCAACCGATTCAGGGTGTCCCCCGCCTACTGCCCGAAGACAGCTGGGATAGGCTCCAGCACCCCCCCCCCCCCCCCGCGACACTAGTGAGGATCAAGCGGCTCGGAAGATGAATGAATGAATTATTGTGTTGTTACACATGCATTTTGTCAACATACTTGCAGGTTCATAAAGGACATGTACCATGCTCATTTCCCAAATGAGGAATTTCTGTTATCAGGACAAATTGGACAGTGCAAACACGAGTCCGTACTAGAGAATATTTACTGTATTCAATTGCAATGTCTCACATTTTGACAGCAAAATGCCACCATTTAAGAGCAGTTTACCAACCGAAGGAAGTAAAGCATATTCCACCCCCAAATAGCAGCTATTGCATTTGAAAATTGCATTCTACCACATTATCGATGTAGATCTCAATTCCACTGGTCAACGGGGGAGAGAAGGTCTAGGCCTCTGTTTGCTCCTTCCTTCTCATTTCCACCTTGACATAATTTGCAAACACACCAAACTCTTATCGGCGACGCTAAGTTCAGACCAGCAGCCGCCGTGCTAGCAGAGCTACTTCTTTTCACCCTCCATCCCCTTGTTGCCCAGGCAACCTTGCACTCACCCCGCCCCCTCCCAATTCTGCTGCAAACCCCAATGCATGGGCATGCACCGAAAAATTCAATACTCGAGGCCTTGCATCCCTCTGACGATATCATGGCAGGAAGCGCTGCGCTCAAGGCTGGCTGGCACTGTTAGCTACCTAGCAGTTACTACATTCAACCATTTTGCGCCGCGAATCAGACCGCGACCCTTCAATGAAGTCGGTTTAGAATACTACGACTAAACCCGGCTACCATTCTGAGGCACGCACGAAAATATTGGTAATTGCATTCGTAGTAAGTTCAACATTGCCGGTCGGCAGCGGCTAGTTAGCCTAGCGTGCTAAATACCAACAAGCACAAATGGTTTGGCGTTCGGCTAGCAAATGGGGTAGCTCACTCAGTATAATCAATGCACAACACACTTGTGTAAACACGAAAGTGTGTGTTATACCTGCTGGTCGCGGTCTTCATTTCTCGATATAAGAAGACGGGCTTTGTTCTCGTCGCGGACGGGTGGATGGACCTAAAGTGCCGATGTTTACCAGGAGCAAGGAGACACAAGTCCCCGAATAAGGGTAAGAACTCCAGTCAGTGGAGACAAAGCGCGGAGACCATCTTGCCGGATGGCCGTGGACACGCTAAAATGGCGCATGGAGCCCAAATCCTGCGAGGGCTCCCATTGGCTGACGGCCTCAGATGCCCTCCCGTCCTCACTGGTCCACGAGGTGGGCGCACCGTGCAAACTGGAGCGACACACAAGCAAACGTTTTAACGGTATGCATGGCTACAACTGTGCTGTGTTTTTTACGCTTCTGAAAAATCATCCATCCATCCTCAAAAGGGTTGCTGGTGTGCTCGAGCCTTTCCCAGCTGTCTTCGGGTAGTAGGCAGGGTACACTCTGAACTGATTGCCAACCAAATCGCATTGCAAACAATCACACCTAGAACAGGGGAGTCAAACTCATTTCACATTGTGGGCCACATACAGATTTGGTCGATGGTAAGTGGGCCGGACCATTAGCATTATTCCATACTCCGCTATAAATAACCATAATATCATGTATTTCCTTTGTTTAGGTATAAAAAAGCATTGGCGCATTGATACCGTCTGCTGTGTTGGGTCAGTCTAAATGCAAGATTGAGACTGCTGCTTTCTTCTCCAATCAAAACAATGTTGTCTTCTACTCTGATCAAAACGGTCTGCCGCCTAGCGGACTATCCATTAATTGCATTTTATTAAAAAATATTCATTCTGTCTTTAATGCATTTTTTCACTTTTGAATTGTCCTGCGGGCCAAATTGAACCTCCTTTGGGGGGGGGGGGGGCACATTCCGTCCCGCGGGCCGTATGTTTGACACCACCGATGGAGAGTGTCCCATTAACCCGCCAGGCATGTTTTTGGAATGTGGGAGGAAACCAGACTACCCTGACAAGACCCACGCAGGAACGGGGAGAACATGCAAACTCCACAGAGGAAGGCCCGAGCTAGAATTGAACCCTGCACCTCTGCACTGTGAGTTAGACGTGCTAACTAGTTGTCCACCGCGCCGCCCCCTTCGTTTTTGTCATTCATGAAGCGGAACCGTGGTTGACTGAGCATGTCGGCAATGCAGCAGTCTGGGGTTCTGGCCTTTCTTAGTGGAATTTGCATGTTCTCCCCATGCCTGCGTACAAACGAGAATGTTTCTCATCCTAAAGATTAACATATTTCTTTCTTTTTCGCCATGACACCTGGAGCTCCATATGGAATGAAGCCGAAAGGTAAAAAAAAAGATATTCTGAAAACAGAAAAAAACCCGTTTCTTTTCCCCCAAATGAATCCATCCAGCCATCCATTATCTGGCCCGAATATCCTCACGAGTTTCCCCAAGTGAATGGAACTTATTATATATACTTATAACTTATAATATATATTCCACATTATTGTACTATATAAAAACATAAAATAATAACATAATTAAATAGAATGCAACAAATTAAACAGTTATTATAGAGAGCCCCCCCAGCTCTTCTTTAGTAAGTGCTTTGCAATAATGTCGGGTTTAGAATGTGCAGATCTTGGCCACAAGTGGGCAGTAAAATTCCCTGGTGTCAACCTCGGTCCCTGGGAATTTTGGGCGAGTTTTGGTAAGATGCTTTGCTGTTGGCTGTTTCGTCGAGGAGATAGACCCTATATGAAACACATATTAATTCAAGAATATGTAGCAGAGTGTATTTAAACAGGTATTCCCAATATTTCGGAAAATTAATTGTGTCGCATTGCATTGCATAACGACAGTCTGTCAAGCTCAGCAATAATAGCGCCAGGCTTTGAAACATTGATATTAATTTGCAATAATATGCGTTGTTACATCCAATTTCACCGTCTATTGAATGTTTCCAGTTACAATGATTTTTTTTACCCTGTCAAACGATTGGACATTCTGTAATGTTAATTTAAGCACTGTATTTAAATGTGTTGATTGTTGAATTTTATTCTCTATTCAACCTCAATCAAAGTAATGCAATCAAAATAAATTTGCTTCAAGTAGAATTAAGTAAGCAGGTTTCATTCACATTAATACAGGTTAATTAAAAATGCAAACTAAACATATTCGGCTGGATGTATTTTTTTACCACCTGTAAAAACGAATGCGGTTTTAGGCAATTGTTTTCCACGCAAATTTGTGGAAAATATGTGACGATCCCATTCAGCTGATTGGATCTCGTCAAGTCTACAGATACCATAGTGTGTCATCTTCCTTTACTTCATGCGTTGGGAAATTTAAATTACTCAAAAATCCTCATGTGGCCTTCCCACGCAAGATTTTGTATTATTCTTTTTTTTTTTTTTAATGTGATGTGAGCTCGATAAATGCTGGTTCACAGCTTTCTTATCTGGTGTGAAAAGTGGGTCAGGAAGCATAGCACTAAAGCGGATGTTGCTACAAATAAATCCTTGAAGACATGCAGTATGTTCTCAATGATGTGTATAAGTGTCTTCATAACTATTTGTACAATTAGAGTTTTTATGATTTTTGCCTTAATCCAATGTCAACTTGTCTCAAGGGGAGAAGGAAACACCTCATGATCCAAGGCATACCACATCATAAGGAGGCCAAGATTATTACAGTTAATGAAAACTAACATAACCCCCCCTCAAATTAAATTGAAAAAAAACATCTTCCTTGATAAAAAAAATTAAAAACAAAAATATATTTTTAAAAATTGAAACTATTATAACTTTAGACATATAATTATATAATTCAACTATCTATAATTTTAGGTGAACATGTCCTTTGTTTTTCATCCATACATCCATATTGTAATTGGTTTATCCAGGGTCGTTGGAGCCTATCGGGCAGTTGGCGGCGGGCACAGAGATGAACAACCATTCATGCTCACACTCACACCTAGGGACAATTTCGAGTGTTCCATTAACCTGCCATGTATGTATGTTTTTGGAATGTGGGAGGAAATCGGAGATATATATGAGATAGGGTAGGCATATCTCCACAAAAGATGATTTCTTGACGCAATTCAATACAATTCTTGATACATGCGGTATGATTCAAGGGTGTAATATAACAATTTTAAAATTTAACGACTCAATTCTGTTTAATTCAGTGAGATAATTCCTTATGTGATGGTTGCAGCTTTTGTCAAGTTTATTAATATGCAAAAACATGTAAGAGCTCTCTGGGGCCCAAACTATCCAAGTTAATTTCATTCAAAGAAACAAAAAAATCAATAGTAACATCCAACTGATTTATATAAAGTGTACCTCTTTCACAAAAGGTGATTCGATACGTCTCTCGAGACATGGAGCGTGATACAAGTCAAGGAAGTGACTACCGTACTTAAAATGCAACAATTTGTCACATCGAAACTGTTTTTCCAATATGAATCAGTTTTCGTTAGACTCCTAACATATATAATGATATATATCTATATATCCAGGGGCCGCTCTGACTGTGGGCGCGGGCTACATGCATTGCCCATCCTCACTGCAAGTCCTTATATGGTGGCACTTTCCTCTTATGTCTTTCCATAAACTGCATTTGCTGTCGATATAAAAAGCAGACATTTGAAATTGGGGCTCATTCAGCTTTGAGTTCCACCCGACAGCATCGACCTGTGCTCAACTTCTAAATCATGACACCATTTAGGATTGATGTAATATCCATACTTGTGACCTTCTTTTCAGCATCCGTTGTGGTTTCAAAAGACATCAATCTGAAGGCTATCAAGGAAGCGGCAGAGGATGCATGTCTTCTCCCTGTAAGTATATACAAACAAAAATGATCAAATAATGTTAATTATATTTATTATGTTGAGCTTTTTGCCTTTTTCACAGGTGCACAGTATAATGGTCCAAAAGCCAAACACCACAAAATGTTTGGTAGGTTTGAGACATTTTCAGATGACAGACAGCAAGGTAGGCTTTTTCGCACGTAGTTTAGAGTATTAACAGCGGCCTTTCTTTACAGAAGAGTTTCTTTTGCGAAGCTGAGAAGGCTTTGTACCCCATTTTATCAAAATTGCCAAGTGTAATGCAGCAAAGGTCAAACAACACCACATGTCCGGTAGGTTTGAGACATTCTCAAATGACAGCAGTGTAGACTTTGTCAAACGAACGTGTAGTTGACATTATTAACAGTGGGCTTTCTTTCCAGAAAAGTCCATTCTGCAAAAGAGGCAACGCCTTGAAAAATACTACCGGTAAGGAACTAAGGATACTTGGCCGTAACCTGCAGCAGTACAACAATAAGGTAATCTGTTATTAAGATACATACTGGTTCATAAAAACTTTGATTTTTCAAGTCTTGTGTATTACTGATCTCATCCGCGTATTGTGTTCCAGAATGGAGTTAAGACGTGTTACCTGAGAGAGGACACAAAATATCCTCTATGCAAATTGTTGGAGGAAATCACAACCTGTGCACTGCTACAGGTTAAATGATAAAAGTGATGCTTCTTGATATATTTTCATGAAAATAATTGAAAAATTATGTTATATCAATTAGAAGATCAGAAATATATTTTTGCACATTGTTGTTGAAGTGTTCATATTTATTTATCAGTATAGTTTGGAAGCAGGATCGCTGCTACCCCTTTGGGTGCCCTAAAATGAAAAGTCAGAGGGTAATCCCCACCCAACCCCAATATTACAATTTTTCATGGCCAGAATTTTTTGTGTGTGGGTATATGTTGGGTGTGGGGAGGGATGACGGGGATGTGCATAGATACATGTACATGTTAAAAAAAATATCAATTGTAATGTAATCCAAATGTCAGAATATTAAAGACACTCAAAAACGTTTAATCGCCTTTGAATCTGTGTGTGTGTGTGTGCATGCGTGTGCACTTCATTATTCTGTTGCAAAAAAAATCTATAAAGCAAACCTAAAAAAGTAAATACAATGTAGATTTTTAGATAGATATATATATCTTAATCTCTTAAGGGAAAGTAGATTTGGTACCTGCATAACATTTTTAAAATCTTTCCGCTTTGTTGTAATTTGTGAAAGGTAAAAAAAGATCGAGAACTTCTTGAAAAGTTCACGTCACTGCCCACCACCCATCCCCATCTCATACACGTTTTGTGTGGCATATAACGTTAACAGCGAAAAACAAACATTTGTATTAATTTATTCATGTGACAAATTTAAACAAGTTTAATTCATTTGAACATTTAATGCTTGGGAATGGTCTTATTTTTAACTCAAACATACATGTATGTTGACTTGAAAGTAATGGGATTTAAAAAAAAGTTATAACATTTATCACACACAAAAAAAAACGCTCATTTGACTCAGTCACCTTTGACAGGCATTTAAACTTAAAAAATATCAGTCAAGGAATTTAACAAGAACATTCAGAACCATTGTACAGTGCAGTGGAATAGTATTTGCCCCTTGTTGATTTATGTGTTCTTTGCATATTTATCACATACAAAATGGTTTCCCTTCAAAAAAAAGGTTTCCCATCATCAAACAAATGTTAATATTGCACATAGACAATACAAGTAAATACAAAATGCAATTTCTAAATGCCAATTCATCAAGGCCAAAAATAAATAAATCCAATAGTGCCTGTGCCCATGTGAAAAAGTAATTGCCCCCTAAACCTACTCATGGGTTGTGCTGCCCTTGGCAGTAATAACTGAAACTGAGCGTTTGCGGTAAGTGGTGATGAGTCTTTCACATTGCTGTGGAAGAATTTTGGCCCAGTCTTCTTTGCAGAATTGCTTTAACTCTGCCACATTAGTGGGTTTCAAACACAAACTGCCTGTTTGAAATCACTCTGTGGCATGTGGAAAAAAAAGAGCAACAAGAATGTGAGGTAAACGTGTGTAAAATAATTTAATAAATAAAACATCCAGAGTGAATGTAAACATTTGACATACATCATGATAATTAACAAAAGCCAGTTTGCCTCCACTATTAAACATGCACGTGAAATTAATATGACCTTCACAGAGCCTCATACAAGTGCATTGTACTAAGGCATACAGTAAATGTGGTGCATCTCAATAATACAACTTAACTTTTCAGAATAAAACAAAGTGGCACTAACGTCAGAGCTGGCTAGCATGCAGACTCCCAAAGTTTCTGACCCACGTCACATAGTAGAAAGCGCACTTTCACCGAAATACTTCGAACTATATCTCTCTTCAGAGGAGAGGCATTTCCCATAATCTTGAATTATTGAATTTGACTGAAGGATCTTTTATCATTGCAAATTACTGCATTGAGTTTTCAATCAATAAAACAGTTGGCTTGTCTTCATCACGCGCGTGCAAGAACAACTATCAGAACATACAGATACAGTTTATAGTTCATGTATTTTCACATCTTTTACTGGAAATAAGATATCCTTATTGGGCTGAAGGAAGTTCTATGGGCTGCTCTTTTTGAGGGACAGAGTCATTGGAGGACAAACTTGTAATTTCTGACTTAAATGATATGAAAAGGATATACGGTTAAACCAGCTTTTTTTGGGGGGGGGGGGCAAAATATACATTTGCATTTGTTGAATTAGTATCCCTTAGTTGGAAATGATACAACATAAGTGGCAAAAGATTGTTAAATGTTCTTATGAAACTGCAATTTAAAACATGTGAAGGTAAATTGTAAATAGTACTGCGATTTATCCATTGTGTTCATATTGTATTTAATTGAAAGATGTTTGTTGTTGTTTTTTTTCTCTTCTTCTTTCTACATACATTCTTGCTGCTGGAGGCTGTAAATTTCCCCATTGTGGGACAAATAAAGGATATCTTATCTTATCTTATCTTATCTTATGTGTTGTATTAGGATTCTTTTCCTTTTGGAAACATTTTTAAATGTCTGCAAAAAATTTTGCCATGATTGTTCTCACCCTGATCACCAAATGTCAGAACTATCCTCCCAATGTTCAAGACTTCTTTTGGACAGTCCAGCTTTTCCTCAAAACAGCTATAATCTGGTATTCGTTGTTCAGTGAGACAAGTCTGGGGACTGATTCAAACATATTTGACAGGGACATTTAAAAAAAAAAAGAAAAATCGCAACCTGGAGAGAGCTGCTCTGTGCGAAGGAAAATGTACTTGCCATGACACCGATTTTAAATATCAACTAGTTAACTTGTCCGTATCTTATGTCCCTTGTAACAGGGTCCTGTGGTGAGAATTAGCATTTGTGCTAAAACATGTCAAACACTTTCATCTGGTTAGTCCAATGTTTTTATAATGTCCATTATAAAAAAATTGAAATAAATTAACTTTGACTTGAGAATTTTGAGAAAATGGCATTATTGAAGGCATTTAGCACAGGTAACCTTATATTCAGACAAAGTATGAAAAAAACTGTCTCTTAAATCCACGCTTAACAGTCTTTTGCCCTTTTTTGTGTGCCATTTCTAGCAAACAGAAAACCACTCACCAAATAAAATTTAAATTGACCTCAAAATTTGGCTGGAGTATAAATCATTTTGGAGTTAACAGTACATCCTCTCAACTGTCATTTTTCATATCATATATAAATTGTACGAACTCAAAACTTCCTTTTAATTTGACTGATGTTGCTTCTTTGTATAGAATAAAGCACCACTTGAAATGTTTAAGACCAAGAATAACGGTGAGTCCAGTGACCTCTGATGAGTATTACTGTACAATCACTCTGTTGCAGAAAAAAAGCCAAATGTTGCCATGCCATGACTTCCCAGGGCACCACAGCTGTTGAAAATGCATTTCAAAGTGACCATATGTGTGAAGCTGGGGATCCTATGGACTATAATATGCAGCACATCTTATAGCAGGGTCACATTTAAACCTGTGTCAGCTATACAGTGTACTCAGATCATCTTTTGACTAAAGCTAATCAGTTAATTCAACGAGAGACTTCTCCACTTGACACTGCCATGTCTTCACTGCAGAGGGGACTCGATGGCCGCCTCTGCTTTTGCAGCCCTTTTTCTGTGAGGGATACCAGGCAAGTGTTAGCACTCTGTCAGATTATATCCTGATATCAGTACACATATACCAATTCACCTGATCAACAAATAACCACATTTCATTGAATAAAAATAGCACAGAATATTTGTGGTTTCAAGTTAAAAAAAGATTTACAAGCCATCCATCCTCAACCGCGGTCTCTTATACAATGTCGCAGTGAGAGTTTAACCCAGTTCACTGATAGCCGTGAGATGAGATGCTAACTGGCAACTGAACCGCCTTCAAGGAAGTTAGGCAAGTGAACTGCAACACGATGAGTGCCCCACTTACTCAGCATAATGTCACCCGACAAGAGTGTGAAGAGCATGGTACAGATTTGGCGCCCAGCTTTTGAGAAGCAAACCCCATTTGCAAGTTGCTTCCAAATCCAATTTGAGCAGCATGGGGTCAGCTCATATTACAATAAAGGCACAAAAAGTAACTCGGGGGGGGGGGGGGGGGGGGTGCGCTAAAGTCTAAAGCAGTGGTTCTTAACCTGGGTTCGATCAAACCTCAGGGGTTCGGTTAATCAGTCTCAGGGGTTCAACGGAGCCTCTGCCATGGAGGTTAAGACACACCCGACTCAACATGTCAATTAGTTATGACACGCCCGCTTGGCCATCACTGGCTGGTTAATTATGTGCAGTTGAAAAAATGTATACGTCTTGAAACATTTTTTTTCTGTTTTTAATGAATGCGTTTGTTTATGTCTTGAATTTGGTAAAAAAAAATCAGATTTTTATTTTTCACGAATGAAGAGTTCAGTGAATGTGCATATGAACTGGTTGGGTTCGGTACCTCTAACAAGGTTAAGAATCACTGGTCTAAAGACAAATGAATATTTACATGAGCAGCATATAATAGTGTCTTGAGGTATGAGTTTAGGTTATTCCGTGACCACACTCTTTAACTTCACAGAATCGTACCTCAAGTCGCCTAAAGACACTGACTTAGTATTAACCACTTCTCAAAAAGGGGGTGGGGGGAGGCCAGCTATAATACGCGCGCGCACATGCACACACACAGACTTCATCCTTGGAGTTAGTTAGAGAAAGCATCGTACTGACCTGTTTAGACACCTGAACTGTTTATAGTGTGAAAAACAATGTAGAATAGAGTAGATATAAAATGTCTACACACCCTGAACAAATGCCAGGTCTTTGTGATTTAAAATACATGAAAAAAATCCATCCATCATCTACCACTTATCCGGGGCCGGGTCGCGGGGGCAACAGCTTTAGCAGGGAAGCCCAGACTTCCCTCTCACTAGCTACTTCTTCCAGCTCTCCCCGGGGGATCCCGAGTCGTTCCCAGGCAAGCTGGGTGACAGTCTCTCCAGCGTGTCCTGGGTCTTCCTCGGGGTCTCCTCCCGGTGGGACATGACCGGAACACCTCACCGGGGAGGCGCTCAGGAGGCAGCCGAATCAGATGCCCAAGCCACCTCATCTGGCTCCTCTCGATGTGGAGGAGAAGCGGCTCGACTCTGAGCCCCTCCCGGATGACTGAGCTTCTCACCTTATCTCTAAGGGAGAGCCCGGACACCCTGCGGAGAAAACTCGTTTCAGCCGCTTGTATCCGGGATCTCGTTCTTTCGGTCATGACCCATAGCTCGTGACCATAGGTGAGGGTTGGGACGTAGATCGAGCGGTAAATTGAGAGCTTCGCCCTTTGGCTCAGCTCCTTCTTCACCACGACAGACCGATACAACGTCCGCATCACAGCAGACGCTGCACCGATCCGCCTGTCGATCTCCCGCTCCCTCCTGCCCCCACTCGTGAACAAGACCCCAAGATACTTGAACTCCTCCACTTGGGGCAAGATCTCCTCCCCGACCCGGAGGGGGCACTCCACCCTTTTCCGACTGAGGACCATGGTTTCAGATTTGGAGGTGCTGATTTTCATCCCAACCGCTTCACACTCGGCTGCGAAACGCTCCAGTGAGAGTTGGAGAGCCCCGTTTGAAGGAGCCAACAGCACCACATCATCTGCAAAAAGCAGGGATGCAATACTGAGGCCCCCAAAACGGACCCCCTCGACGCTTCGGCTGCGCCTAGAAATTCTGTCCATAAAGGTTATGAACAGAATCGGCGACAAAGGACAGCCTTGGCGGAGTCCTACACCCAATGGAAACGATTCAGACTTACTGCCGGCAATGCGAACCAAACTCTGACATCTGTGGTATAGTGACCGAACCGCCCGTATCAGGGGGTTCGGTACTCCATACCCACGAAGCACCCCCCACAGAACTCCCCGAGGGACACGGTCAAACGCCTTCTCCAAGTCCACAAAACACATGTAGACTGGTTGGGCGAATTCCCACATACCCTCAAGGACCCTGCTGAGGGTGTAGAGCTGGTCCACTGTTCCACCCCTGAATAGACCTTACCAGGGAGGCTGAGGAGTGTGATCCCTCTGTAGTTGGAACACACCCTCCGGTCCCCCTTTTTAAAAAGAGGGACTACCACCCCGGTCTGCCAATCCAGAGGCACTCTCCCTGTTGACCACGCGATGTTGCAGAGGCGTGTCAACCAGGACAGCCCCACAACATCCAGAGCCTCGAGGAACTCCGGGCGGATCTCATCCACCCCTGGGGCCTTGCCACCGAGGAGCTTTTTAACCACATCGGTGACTTCAACCACAGAGATAGGAGAGCCCACCTCAGAGTCCCCAGGCTCTGCTTCCTCCAAGGAAGGCGTGTTGGTGGAGTTGAGGAGGTCTTCGAAGTACTCTGCCCACTGGTTCACAACGTCCTGAGTCGAAGTCAGCAGCGCCCCATCCCCACTGTACACAGTGTTAGTGGTGCACTGCTTTCCCCTCCTGAGACGTCGGATGGTGGACCAGAATTTCCTCAAAGCCGTCCGGAAGTCGGCGTCCATGGCCTCACCGAACTCTTCCCACGCTCGGGTTTTTGCCTCGGTGACCACCGAAGCCGCGGTCCGCTTGGCCAGTCGATACCCGTCAGCTGCCTCTGGGGTCCCACAGGCCATAAAGGCTCGATAGGACTCCTTCTTCAGCTTGACGGCATCCCTTACTGCTGGTGTCCACCAGCGAGTACGGGGGTTGCCGCCACGACAGGCACCAACCACCTTACGGCCACAACTCAGATTGGCCGCCTCAACAATAGAGGCACGGAACATGGTCCACTCGGGCTCAATGTCCCCCGCCTCCCCCGGAACATGGGAAAAGCTCTGTCGGAGGTGGGAGTTGAAACTCCTTCTGACAGGGGATTCCGCCAGACGCTCCCAACAAACCCTCACTATACGTTTGGGTCTGCCAGGACGGACCGGCATCTTCCCCCACCATCGGAGCCTACTCACTACCAGGTGGTGATCAGTTGACAGCTCCGCCCTCTCTTCACCCGAGTGTCCAGAACATGCGGCCGCAAATCCGATGATACAACTACAAAGTCGATCATCGAACTGCGGCCTAGGGTGTCCTGGTGCCAAGTGCACATATGGACACCCTTATGTTTGAACAAGGTGTTCGTTATGGACAATCCGTGACGAGCACAGAAGTCCAGTAACAAAACACCACTCGGGTTCTGATCGGGGGGGTCGTTCCTCCCAATCACGCCCCTCCAGGTCTCACTGTCATTGCCCACGTGAGCATTGAAGTCCCCCAGCAGAACAAGGGAGTCCCCAGCAGGAGCACTCTACAGCACACCCTCCAAGGACTCCAAAAAGGGTGGGTATGCTGAGCTGCTGTTTGGTGCATGTGCACAAACAACAGTCAGGACCCGTCCACCCACCCGAAGGCGGAGGGAGGCGACCCTCTCGTCTATCGGTGTGAACCCCTATGTACAGGCACTGAGCCGGGGGGCAATGAGTATGCCCACACCTGCTCTGCGCCTCTCACCGTGAGCAACTCCAGAGTGGAAGAGAGTCCAAACCCTCTCGAGAGAACTGGTACCAGAACACAGGCTGTGTGTGGAGGCAAGTCTGACTATACCCAGTCGGAAATTCTCTGCCTCACACACCAGCTCGGGCTCCTTCCCTGCCAGAGAGGTGACATTCCATGTCCCAAGAGCTAGTTTCTGCAGCCGAGGATCGGACCGCCAGGGTCCCCGCCTTTGGCTGCCGCCCAGCTCACATTGCACCCGACCCCTTTGGCCCCTCTCATGGGTGGTGAGCCCATGGGAAGGGGGACCCACGTTGCCTCTTCGGGCTGTGCCCGGCCGGGCCCCATGGGTGTTGGCCCGGCCACCAGGCGCTTGCCAACGAGCCCCACCTCCAGGCCTGGCTCCAGAGGGGGGCCCCGGTGACCCGCGTCCGGGCAAGGGAAACCTAGATCCATTTATTGCATTCATCATTGGGGTCTTTGAGCCGTGCTTTGTCTGGCCCCTCACCTAGAACCCGTTTGCCATGGGTGACCCTGCCAGGGGCATAAAGCCCCAGACAACTTAGCTTCTAGGATCATTGGGACACACAAACCCCTCCACCACGGTAAGGTGACGACTCACGGAAGGGACACATGAAAACACAAGACAAAGAAATCATTTCAAAATTGTTTTTTCTCCCACCATCAGTGATGTGCAACCTGTACAATTAAATTGAGAAAAAAAACAGTTGGGATAGTTGGAATCATATTCAAACGCATGTTAAATTGAGGTAATACATGCCTGCCACCATTTAAAGTGCCTCCAACTAATCCCAAATAGAATTCTAGTAGCCTTTAAGTGTGATCTTTGTGTTGTGATTACCTGCGACCAGTCTTGGGCCGGCCGCTCTTGCTGCTTTTCGATGTTTTGGGCCTCTCTAGCTTCATCAGTGACTGTTGCATGCTCTCCTCTGTGTAAGCCAAATACACATATGACAGGTCCACCTCAAAAGGCTGAAGGATGAGAGAGTCATCAGGCACAGAGTTGAGAAGAAAGGCGACAGATTTGACATTTGTCAACTGGACTCGAGCAAGTAGAGGACAATAGACTTACATCTTTTTCTTTTTTGCCTGGAGCAGGTGTCTGCTTTCTCATATTGTTGCCAGTGAAGGCGACACATTTCTGACACAAGAAGCACAAATTATAGACAATTCATATCTCAACACCAACTACCCATCAGGATTCACTTCCACAGATAAATATAAGCTTCATATTAACATGAATCACAAATGAAAAAATACCAGCTGCCATTCTCCAATGTCTTCATTCCAGTGCACATAGTTCTCAATCATCTCCTACAAAAGAAAATAATACATCAAAGTTACACATACATAAATATAGAGCAGTGGGTTAGTCTTCATAGTTCGTATGGAGGGAGAGGCAAGTCGAAGGATACTCTTAAATAAGTCTGCCTGGACTGATATAAAGTCTCGCTAAACTGCAACATCAAAGAGCCATGAGAGCTGGGGGCACGACAGACAGGTGACGACCAAACCAAGTAACTTTAAATTGAAATGTAATGTATGTAAATTATTTGGTGACAAGCAAGATTCTTTCCCACTGATTGCATTTAACAGGTCATAAATGCAGACCTGGTATTCTTGAGGAATAAAGTTGTCTATGATCAGCATTTGGAGTCGCAGCTCCCGGCTCAGCTGGCGAATGTTCTCCAGGAGGCCCTCAATCTCTCGGTGGTGCTCCTGTTGCAGGTCTGCCAACTAAAGTACAAAACTCAAGTCTGAAGTTGGAAGAAGAAGGCAGGGCCTAAATGAGAAATTGCAAATTTCCCCAGTGTGGGATAAATAAAGCTTATCTTATCTTAAAAAAGGTTATCGTATATCTCACCAAGTTCCAGCAGTTTCACCACCATTTGTTACCAGCACAATTCTACCGATTCTCACATTACATTGAAGCACAGCGTGGCATCAGATAAGGAGATTTATGAAAGTCACTGCCACCCAACGGACGGGTGTTCAACCTTGATGAAGGTCCGTGCTGTCCTTCAACAGATGCTTTGTTCAAAATCTAATTAAACTTACCAATATGCTTAATGTACAGCGCCGCCAAAGTCACTTACCTCTGATTTGGCAGCCATCAGCATGGTCCACACTTTCTTCAGTTTCTTGGTCTTCCCTTGGGCCTCCTCCTGAAGGCTTGTGTACTTCTCCTCAATGTCCAAGCGCTCTTGCTGTTTTTCGATATACATAGATACAGGTTCTACATAAGGGTACAGTGCATAGCAGGTTGAGAAAGTACCGTATTTTCACGACTATTCGACGCATCGTACTAATGGCCGCAGTCTCATTAAAGGGTGACATTTCTGTATTTTACACATACACAGGACGCATCGTACTAATGGCCGCAGTTTTACAGTGGTAAAACATACGCCAGCTTAAACATACGGCATGCATGCGCGCACTCTAACACGTTAGCTTGAAGCATACGGTAGCATGCCAAGACATACAGATAAGATAAAAACACGTTTTTAAAAAGGCAACGAAAGCAGAACTGAGTTCGGGTGTATTTTATTTAGCCATCGTACAATGTTCTCACGTTTATCGATCAATCATCACCCAGAAATCCATCAAAGTCCTCATCCTCTGTATCAGAAGCAGAGGACTGCACATCTCACTTGTCATTGAATGCATCACATGCTAGTGTGAGTTGCTACGCATTGCCGAGCGGAAAGAAGGAGTAGCAACAGCAAAGTCAACATTTCTCTCGTGTGAAGCTTTCCCACATTTGAAAGTAAAGAACAGAGCGAAACATGGTGGCAGCGCGCGTGTGTGTAGAAAGAATTGAACAATTGTGCAAGTACCGTAATCCATCAAAAACGCCGCGTTCCCTCTCGTTGTTGCGTATTGTGGCGTAACTCGCCAAGTGCTGCCTCTCACTCTTTGTAAAGTTGTGCTTGCCACCGATCATCCATTGTTCCCATGCCGTTTGCAACTTTACTTTGAACGCCCGGTTGATGCCAATGTCCAGCGGTTGGAGTTCTTTAGTCAACCCTCCGGGAATAACGGCAAGCTCAGAGTTCATTTGCTTGACTTGTTTTTTTTCACCGCTGCTGTGAGATGGGCACGCATGCCAAAAGCATAACCGGTGGCTTTAAGTTTGAACTGAGCTTCGTAGGCGTGTCTTTTTGTCGAATTTATTTTCAGGGGTTCTTAGAAACCAAAACCGGAGTTGTTTTGCAACAATGCACATTGCCACACTCTATACAAGTGTTGGTACTGGCTTGAGGCGTCCACTTACACGCCCACCCTTCACCATTGACGGACTAGCTTGCCTGTCCTCTCTCTCCCTCTCTCTCACTCCCTCTCTCTCCCTCTCTCTCCCTCTCTCTCCCTCTCCATATATGTATATATACACGCCCACCCTTCCCTGATTGGTCGACTTCTTTCCGCATGCCTGGCCACAGTCACTTCCGCCTTTTCTCTATATAAACAGCGTGTCGGCTGGCAGTCAGATTTTGGAACTCAGCGCATATAAAGGACGCTCCGCACCATAAGGCGTCCTGTCCATTTTGGAGAAAATTTAAGACTTTTAATGGCGCCTTATAGTCGCGAAAATACGGTATTTTAATATATAGTAAACCTCCGCTAAATCTGCAATTTTGGAATAAGCAAGCCAATTTTCACTTTGGTCAGAATAAAAGAAAGTGCCAAATTGTTACCCAGTATTATTGTGTGACAGCTAAATGTTAAAAACATCAGTTTATCAATTTAAAAGGGGAAAAACAGCTTATTCCTTGCTACGAGTTTACCTCCTTTTCCTCCAGCTCCTTGCGAAGGCGCTCCGCCCTCCGCCGGCGTTCTTCCAACTCACTGTTGGACTCCTCCAGAAGCTTCTCCTGCTCCTCAGCCTTTGCCAACAGGTCGACACCCCCCACGATGACCTTCTTCTCCAAAGCTGACAATTTCTCACGCAGAAGATGATGCTCCTGCCTAAGAGTGATAACATGAGACACGCGATGTCATACAATTAAATCTGACGAGGAACACAAGTCATAATCTTAATTTATCTTACTCTACAGCAGTGGTTCTCAATTATTTTCTGTCGTGCCCCCACCAGGAAGAAGAAAACATCTCGCACCCCCTACCCCCTCTCTGATTGGATAAGCAATGTAATGTGATCATCTGCAGCAAGTGATGGCCAAGCAGGCGTGTCTCAACTAATTGCCTGGTTTGGTAGAGGCTCCGTCGAACCCCTGAGAACGATTCACTGAACCCCTTGGGTTCGATCAAACCCAGATTAAGAACCACTGCTCGAAACATTGATAAACAAAAATAGGCTCCAACAATAAGGTGACCTCTTTAACATAAGATTTATCTCCTGCAATGTTATAGACACAAAGATGAAACTCTGATGCATATTCAATAAATAAATAAAAATATCTAACGCATACTGATTGAGTGAGATTCATTTAAAGCCTGTGAAGCAGTGTTGCTACTCTTCTGGGGTACTCACTGAGCTTTAAGAAGATCCTTTTCCCGCTTCTCCAATTCCGCCTTTGCCTTGTTTCTCTCCTCTTCCTCCATGTCCAGCTTCGCCTCCAAAGCTTTTCTCTCCTCTTCAATCTTGGCCTGCATTTCCACCATCTTTTCTGGTGAAACCTTCTTCTTCCCTGAAAAAACAAAAAAGGTTCATGTAAATGGGATAGTGCAATATCCAATATTTTAATGGCACAATGGTGATGAAGATAGACAACCGCAGACGGAATTCAGTCTTGGACAAAAATGTAAAACGGCGACTTAGCAACAGAGTACCGTATTTTCTGTACTATAAGGCGCTTCAGAGATGAAGGCGTCACTTCAATGAATGGCCCGTTTTAAAATTGTTAATATAAAGGGCGCACTGCATTATAAGGCGCATAGAATAGAAGCCACAATAGTGGCTGCGATTTACTATTTATCCACTAGATGGAGCTACTGTGCCAGAAACACAATACAACAGTCTCGGTGTCTGGTCCTTGGCCAACAAGTCATGCACTTTTTCATTATAAATCTCCAGGTATGATACATGAACCAGAAATCTGTAGACGTGTGGGACATCGGCTAAGACTTTGTATCATCAGAACATTTGAAGTTGTTCCAATATCTTTTCAAATTTCATAAGCATCAGAATATTCAGATGCAAGTAAAAATAATATATACTGTATGTTGTATACAGAGATGACAGCGGAACAAATCAAAGACGCCATGGAGAAGACATTTGTTGTCGTAAAAAATATATTTGGACAAAAAGGGAAACCGGCAGATTGGCAGAAAAACGTATCAGCCCGACTTTTGAGTGTCGTCTCGGCTAGCTTAGCTGAGCTCTTGTCGTGTGTGACGTCGGTTGCGTCGGTGCTGATTGGTTGAAATCAAAAGACGCGCTTGCGTACATGTTCGCGCTGACGCACGCACAGCAGAGAGCAGCGGATTATCTACTGCTGAGGCGCACTTAGCTCGAGTGGCGTGGCCACAACAGTAATACCCTCACCTCGCCTTCTCATGGCCTCGCCATATCTCGGAGATTTCGAAATTTCGGCGAGAACGGAAGCTACAAAGGGTGCACGTGCACACAGTAAGATTAATCATTGAATGTTGAGTATTTGAATAGCGTTTTGTGTAAACTAATTAATGCGTGATCGGCAAGGTGTGTGTGTGTGTGTGTGTGTGTGCGCACAAATAAATAAATAAATAGATATATATATATATAATTTTTTTCCCTCCGGAATTTTCAATAAAGTCCACTTTCATCTCTGTGTATAAAACCAACTTCCAAAAATGTTACAGATGCAAACTTTACATTTTGTATTGCATACATAATGAAATGCAACACAATACAAAACGGCTTTATTTTTACAGAGAGTTTCACAATTGGTGCAGCTCAAAGAAAGCGCTTTCCAGAACATTTAAAATACTTCATTCAAGAAATCGGAATATAGATCCGTATATAAGGCGCATGAGATTATAAGGCGCATTGGTGGCTTTTTAGAAAATGTAGTGCTTTTAGGTGGACCTTATAGTGCAGAAAATATGCAACTTAAAAATAACCCCAGAAATATATAATATGCTTTCTACAAACAGCATAACACTTGCTACAGAACATAAGTACGATAAATATTATTACACCGACCTCTTTCACCTTGAAGGAAGAAGAGTTGTAAAGGCAAAATGGCAGGAGGAGGAGAAAGAACACATGAGTGGAAGACACAAATACTACTACAACAAAGACAAAGATACTGAGAACACATAACACACATTAATGAATGAAACAAGATGACGGCCCGAAAGATTAGAACAGGGGTGGCCAACCAGTCAGAGACGAAGAGCCATTTTTTTTTACTGTCTTACTGCAAAGAGCCACATCATACTCTTTGTCGCGCGTGCGCATACGCATACGCACACGCACACGCACTCACGCGCACACACGCAGGTGCCCACCAGTGCACTCGCGCACATATGCCGGCACACCACGATGAGCAACAGTCAGAACGGGCCGAAAATGAACGAAAGCTCAAGATACAAACAAACAAATTTTTTTTTACCACCCATTTCCTCTTCCCACGCCTTGCGGTCGACTTGGGACCAGTTTTTCTGGCTCCCGGTCGATTGCGATGGCCGTATTGGGAAACCCTGCCTTAAAATCAGAGGTAATTCGTTGACTAGCTTAGCGCAGTTGGTTGCGCACGAGCGGTGATGCAGTCCTCCGATTGGTTGGCCTCTATGTCAATCAAGTAACGGGATTGATGATAGGCTGACGTAGAACGTTCTGTGTATTTAGCGCCTTCGTTTGAATGGCATCGCCACTGCTGAGGCGTTTTCGACGGCTGTAATATGAAAGCCCGGGAGCCGCATTAAACCAGGTCAAAAAGCCGCATGCGGCTTGCGAGCCACGGGTTGGCCACCCCTGGAGTAGAAGAATAAAGCCTAGCTGAGTCATGAGCTGAATGTGGGCATATGCAAATAAATTTAGTCTAACATTAATAACAGCAGAGAGCAGAAGCAATAATGGGTGGATGTGATGTGTGTGTGTGTCGTATGCAATTTGCCACAAGCATTGTTTGTTAGTCAATTCAACTATCAGCTTTTGGCAAGTTGAAACTAAACAGACCCCCCCCCCAAAAAAAAAATTACGGACAAAACCACCATCATGTCAATAAAATGGGATCTTAACAAGTCATAGTGAAAGCATTTGACAACAGTAAATTCCTCCTCTCCATGAGGACAAAATGGATTCCTTTCCTATAATTCTGACCTCTTCGTCTCCTGCGTCCTTGTCCAGAGTCCCCTCCTTCTTCATCCCCTTCATCGAGGTCTTCTGATCCGCTGCCGTCCGAGCCAGAAATCTCTTCACCTAGGATGTTCAAAGCATTACGGAACAATATTATAAACTTACATGCAGACGACTACAACATGAGAGTGATTGTAATTGTTCAGCTCAAGTGTGTGGGGAAAAAAAGGTTTATAACCTTCCTCAAGTTTCTTCTTCAGATCCTCAATTTCCTTCTGAAATTTGCGGAGTAGAGCTTCCTTGGGATCCTCATTGATTCTGGCTTTGTTCTTGATGTTTTTGGCTCTGTTAGCATAGCGCAGGGTGCTGATCGTCTCATCATAGTTATAGTCTGCGGGGCCTATGTTTGCACACTGGTTGGGGACAAGCAAGAATGTCAGCATGCTTAAGTCTCACCAATTGTTAGAAAGTGACTTGCTTGTTTGACAAGTTTGACTTACCATCAAAGTCTTAGAGTTCCCTCCGAGTGAATCTTGCAGCAGGCGGGTAAGTTTGGAGTTCCTGTAGGGCACATGGGTGCTCTTGCCATCCACCAGGGCAGAGATGACGTTACCCAAAGTGGAGAGCGACAGGTTGATCTTTGTTGCTTCCTTGAGCCGCTGGCCTGTGGCCCCTGTTTTACCCTGTCTCTCTGAGCCCTGTTGATGAAGGTGGCAAGATTAAATTATCAGAACGGCAGAGCCCATGACCACATCATTACAATTTCTTTTTAAAATTTTGGTCATGGTGAAAGCTAAACATAATTCTGTGTTCTAAGTGTTTTCTAAAACTGGTATTATCTTTACATATGATATTCAAAACAACTCTTTATTCTTGAGCTACGCTTATTTTCATGCTTTTATAGCAGAGTAAATGTTGTTTTTTTTTACAAGCACTTGAACCAGCATTAAAGGTTTTCTTCTGACCACAGAGAGGAAATAATAGGTACAAGTGGACTCTAAACTTTGAAATGTTACTGTGATAATAACTTCCCTTTTTTTGAAGTGATGTAGCTAATGTTTTACATACTGCAAGGTCAACCAGATGAAGTTTTCCCATGCGCACGTGCTGGTTTCCATCCACACCCTTCTCGCTGCACTCGATGGTGATGGTGAAGATGGCATGTGATCTGGAACTGTGCTCATTCATATTTGTTGCACCAACTGAGCCTATTGAGAGGGAAATGCAAAAACAACAGGGAGTTCAATCAAAACAATGGTGAAGCTACACACAAAACAACTATTGTGTGTGAATCAAAAGGATACGCAGAATTGTGCAAAGGACAGGTTTGTGATTAAAGCCAGTTTAAAGCCAGATTAAAGTCAGTTTGAGCTCCTTGTTATTAGCAAGGTGGTTTTGCCAAATTATTCGATTGAGAATCTTTACAAGATTAACAATACTGTTGGAATATGAAGGTGTTATGTCTCTTCTTACGGTTTTTGTTGCCCAGTGTCATGATCCTGTCCATGTCGTCAGCATTGTTCGCCACATACCCAGAAAGATCTTTGATATACACGCCAACATCTGGTCTTTCTTTAACCTATTGAGGGGTTGTACACATTATGATGCGCAACAATTATTCATTCCCTCTGTTGCTTTTTGCCAGTTCTAAAAAGGTCAATGTCTTTAGCTGCTCTGTTTCAATATTAATTACTGAATCAAAACAATCTTTAAGTGACGGAGACGCTACCTCGAGTCTCTGTGTCTGGTCCTTGGCCAACAAGTCACGCACTTCTTCATTATAAATCTCCAAGTATGATACATGAACCAGAAATCTGTAGAAGTGTGAGACATTGGCTAAGATATCATCAAAACATTTGAAGTTGTTCCAATATCTTTTCAAATTTCACAAGCATCATAATATTCAGATGTAAGTAAAAAGAGTATATACAGTACATGCATACATATATATATACATATATATGTTGTATAAAACCAACTTCCAAAAATGTAACGGATGCAAACTTTACATTATGTATTGCATACCTAATGCAATGCAACAATGTATGGTACAAATAAAAGGCACAATATGGAGAATGTGGAAAACAAAGCCCTAATGTTTATGTACCTAGTGTCCCCCTCAGCCTTGGCAATGTGACCAAATATATGGGCAAAGGAATTGGGGATTATCCCTCGGAGCTCTGGCACTGCTCGCACACCTTCCATGGTGAAGGTCTTCCCGGTTCCAGTTTGCCCATAGGCAAAAATGGTACCTGAAATGGGTAGAAATATTACACACAAAAATGGGTTTGAAAATATAGAAAATGATGATCACGGATATGAAAGTTTGTGACCAAGTCTGACTGATGCACTGAATGAAGTAGACTCTCTTTGTATATATGCTGTTTGATTGTCTGGCCGACATTTCAGATGAAAGCTTGTAGTTTTGTCTTAAAATTTAGCTTTTGTGACACCAGTCTTGGAACTTTTCTGACACACTGGTAGATTTTGTTTGGTGGTGGGAGGTCAGATTTTTTCTAATATTAAGTAGGCACTTTGGCTCAATGAAGGTTGGTAAAATCTATCGGATGATTCATGAGAGGGCGAAACATATTTAAACATCCCTCAGTTAGACTTGGTGTACTTCTACAACACTACAATAAACACAAACAAAAAAGTTCCTGAATCTTAAGCCTGTGCAAGTATTCATGTTGAGATGTATATGTTTGTGCATTTCCTGCACTGACAGTTTGAAATTATGTCCTGTTTTATCATAATAAATTGTAGGAAATGTGGAATGTTTTTGTCATGATTTGGATAGATAGACGCTTTCATTAGTATGGTTTTGTTTTTAGTTTTATCATGTTTTGGGTCGGCGAAACGGTGATCGACTGGTCCGGCTCACAGTGCAGAGGTCCAGGGTTTAATCCCTGGCCCTCCTGTCTGGAGTTTGGATGTTCTTCCTGTGCTTGTGTGTTTTCTCCGGTTACTCCGGTTTGTTCCCACATTCCAAAAACATGCATGGTAGGTTGATTGAACTAAAATTGTCCCTCAGTGTGATGGTGAGCATGAATGGTTGTTGGTCTATGAGTGCCCTGCAGTTGGCTGGCGACCATTTCAGGGTGTAGCCCGCCTAATACCAGAAGACAACTGGGGAAGGCTTTAGCATGCACGTGACCCTCGTGAAGATAAGCAGAACAAATAATGGATGGATGTGTTCCTTTGCATGTATTGTCTGTCTCATTTGTGTTGTGTATATTTATTCGCATCAGCCCCGGTCCCTTGTGTCTGTCTATCAGCTCACTCTGTCACTCGGGTCTTGTCCAGGTGTTCCTCATTGTCTCGTCAGTTTGTTTGTATTTAGTTCCCTGCTTCCTGCCAGTCATTGTCGGATCATTCCTTCTGTTGTTGTCCTTGGCAGTCCCTGTTTGCGAGTTCCATTTCCATTTTTTTTCTACTTTGCATCTAGTTTTCTGGACTTACCGCACTAATTTTGTGTTTTTATTCCGCATGTCTTGTTTGCTTTTTTTATTTTATTCATGGAAAATATATTTGGTTTTGAGTTTGCCCTGCATTCATGTCATGTCTTCCTGCACTTGGCTACATCTTTCTTCTACAACAACCAACAGATGAACAGATGTATACTTATGTTGTATATGGAAGGTGGAGCATGTGATGCTACTCCACAACTGTAAATTTTAATCTTACTGTTGAACAACCACCAGTGGATAACATTGATGCCCCATTTTAGATAGGACATCAGCAAAGTTTGCGAGTCGACAAGGAGAAACTGCTGCATTTTGTGCAAACGAGCTCTTTTCTCCTGCTGTTTATGAAAGAATGAAAAAAGGCAGAATCAAGTTTTTTGGGGGGGGGGGGGTAAGTATTCTTTCATTTGGTAGTTTGGAGAGTGTGTACACAATATTAAAAAAATAACCGACCATAATATGTGGGTTTTGAAAATGTTTAAATGCTCTAAAATGGCTAGCCAGAAATGAGTTTTAGTTGATTACTAAAATAATCATGAGTGAGCAGCTCTAATATTGACAAATGTGCAGTTAATACATGTGATCAGTATCAGTCCACGTCACTCATGGATGAACATATTGGCTGCATAAAACCGTATTCGTACCCTGATAGTAATGATCACTTTTATCCTGTATTACCATTGTACCCTGCCAGCACCGAGTCAACGATGGGCCGGGCAGTGAGGTTGTAGACATCCAACTGTTTGCTTTCTGGTCCAAACACCGTGTCAAAGGTGAATGTTTTGGGCGGTTCCTGCTGGGTCTCCAGCTTGTTGACTGTGATGGTGCCGCGGATCTCGTCCACAGCGACGGCCTGCTTGTGGCACATCGTCGTCTCTTTCTGGTTGAGCGGACGACATCGCACCACCACCTTGACGTTATCGCTCACCTCCGGCTTGTCAAGCTTATTGGTCTGGAAGACATCACGGCCGGTCATTGCACTACACCTAACCACAGTCAAACCCTACAATGAAAAACTGCCAGGGATGAAATGTAATTAGTACCCAATCATAAGAGTCACGAGTAGATTAATTAGCAGTAGTTTCTGTTAGTCAGCTCTCGGTTGCTATGGATGACGAGACGGAAACATTACAGATAACATCAACGGCGAGAAAAATCGAGTATTTACAGTGACTTTACGCATTCGACGAAACAGACAACGTGTAACAAAGCGCCAAGTGTCCATTTCCCAGTCGTCTGGTTAACGGCGAGTGAGCTAACAAGCTAACCGGTTAGCATCACATCATTGGAATCTGAGGGAGGAACCCTTGGTGAACAAAACACAAAATACAAAAGGGCGCAACGACTTACCGGCATATTAATACAGCAGAGATGTAATTAGAGTATACGTGCAGTGACTGGTATTCGTATGGTTGTGTCCGTTGGACATTAGACTGGTTATTTAAAGAATTTAAACGCCATCGTAGAATCCGTAACATCAGTCTCAGGTTCGGTAGCCTGACTGAGACTGTCTGCGCATGCGTCACCTGCTGCAAAGCGACTTAAATGGAAATTAAGTCAAGTCAAGTCAAGTCAACAGTATTTATAGAGCACTTTCAAACAGCCATCGCTGCATACAAAGTGCTGTACATGGAGCGATTTAACATATACAATAAACAGTAAGACGAATCAGTAATAAGTAATAAGTAATAAGGCGGTAGAAAGCACCAAGCAGTAAAATCAAGAGCAAATCTAAGTCATGCTGAGTAAAACGCCAAAGAATACAAGTGAGTTTTGAGGAGGGCTTTAAAGATGGGCAGCGAGGAGGCTTGCCGAATGTTCAGTGGGAGGTCATTCCAGAGAGATGGACCAGCAACAGAAAAGGCTCGATCCCCTCTGAGCCTCAGTTTAGTTCTTGGTACGTCTAGCAAAGACTGGTCCACAGACCTGAGGCGCCGGGCAGGGGTGCACTCAGTTGCCGACATAGTTTGATGTTTATAACGTAATTTCACTCAAAAAGTCGTTTTCAGTCTACAAAGTATACGAAATGTGGTCTCTAAATGCACATTGGATGCTTTTGAATGGTTGAGAAATAAGTACCGTACAGTATATAATAAAAATCTTTACCGACTTCGTCACCCAATGGCAATTGTCTGAATTCAGGGTTTTAAGTATCCAAGTTCAAAAGAACATACTTTGGTACTTTTCAGCGGTCTCAAGTCTCCCTAGTTTTACACGTGAATAGCTCAAAGGATGACAACAAGCCTTTCAGTCACTTCATCACGACAACCCTCAGAACATGTCGATATGATCATACTGTATCACATGTCAAGTACATCTTTAACCATATTCTACAAATTTTAACTGACGATTTTCTTTAATGATGCAAAAGTCTGCTGATATTAACCATCTATTCTGATCCCAATTGCTACAGTTACACACCACAAGCATGCGGACACCACACAACAGTTATAATATTCTGTAGAAGCAACTTGTTAAACTCAAATCATATTTATTGAAATTATTATTTAGAATGTTATCTGTGAATAAATGGATAAATGTGCAATATTCAACATCAAGCCATGTCATTTTCTTGGGACCACATTCTCTATATACACGTTACTTTTAAAAAAAACATTATCTAGTCCCATCTTGATAATTGTATGGCTCTCACATTAATGTTCTTCCTTTCTTTGTCCCTTATCAATCAATCCCCTCAAGCAAGACATTCGATTAGTTGTTATTAGTAGTTTATTGCCACGTAAGAAGTATAGCTATTTGACATCACAGAGTGAAATAGATTGTATTTTCTTTTTGTAGGTTTTGACAAAGGCACACACTTATGTACTGTATGTAACAACGGCAGAAACAGGGAGACAGCAATTTGGTGGGTTTGTGTGCAAATTCTCAGTTCATGTGGGCTATACAGTACATACTATTACATGAAAGAAATACAAAATATATTATATCTCTAAACAATTTAATATGACCCTGGGGGTGGGGGGAGGGGGAGACTCATTCATGGAAATCTCTTTTGGCAATTTCAATTACTGAATCTTGGCAAAGGGGATACAAAATAGATTGATTCAATACAAGACATCCTGATTTCTATCGCGCTTTCACAACAGCTGCAGTAACAAAAAGTCAAGTGAGCCTCTCCAGAGCATGAAGAATACTACTATGAAACAGGCCCGTCTGTCCGCTAGTCTCCTGGGTAATCAGAACACGGCCGTCAGGTCGAGGTCTGTGGACCAGGACCAGCTCTCCTTGGAGCAGACTTAGCTCAGAGTCTGTCTGAGCGAGATGAGTTGAATTCACTCTGTGTCTTCGGGGAAGAAAAAACAAAAGTGAAACAATGACTCTTTTGTTAATGGTTGTTCCAATTCTGAAAGTACCTGGTGGGGCTGAACTGAGCTGACATAGTTGATGGCGACGGCTGCGATGACATTGTTTTTTGCGGGTTTGAATTTAGATCTGAGAGTACAGTCTCCATGCCTTTCCTGAGAGTTGGAGCTTTTCCGTCTTTGAGGATTATTCCAGGCCCGTCTCTACCCAAGGTGAGTGATGGTGCCCATACTTCAAGTGGAGGAGGTGCCGGGGCGAAGTTGGACGGAACCTGGCTTCCAGAAGACCAGGAGGAGGTCCGTAGTCGTGGAGGTGAGGGGTCTTCATCAGTGAGGAAGCGCACTGACTTGGCAGGCTAGAAAAAAAACCAGGGTATTAAAAAAAAAAGTATGTTAGCAATGTAACCGGAATCAAACTTAAGTGGAAAGTGTTAGTTGTTATCTGTCTTTTTTTTCTGGGTCACTGTTCACACTATCTGTGGGAGCAAGTGATGTCATCAACATTTTCCTTTCAGAGGTAGTTTTAAGAGTTTAGAGATGACTGCTGTGCATTTAGGTTATATTGATCAAAGTACCATACAATACTATTTGCTTTGACATAGACAAAAAAAAAGTCAAAAGTAGATCTGCAGAAAATTGTGTCCAGTAGATGAGAAACCACTCTAGTGGAGGAGGCTGGAGGAGTGACAACAATAGCACTGATTTTGAGCACTACTTTACCTTGTCTACAGTGCTCTTATGTGAATCGGGTCTGACAAGAATTGAGTGAGGGCCACTGGACGGATGCCGCTCATGCTGATAAGTCCCGGTCTCGTGTAAAGTGCCAAAGTCCCTGTCTTTTGACAGCTGGACAGCAGATAGCGCTGTTGGCTCACTCATCCAACCGGCTGGTCTTCCAGAGTTCGATCCAGTTCCACCGTTTTTCTTTCTCGGCAGGGCGGGAGAGTAGCCGGATGCCTGAACTTGAGCAAAGTGCTCCGAGTTGGAGGGTACATTCAAATTGGACGAATGGCTTAAAGGATTGGATACTGGAAAAGGTATTCAAAAAGAACAAATTAGGAGACATTTACACACTAATTCTGAAATTAGGAGATGGACTGACTGCATTCACCTCTGTGTGGGTTAAATAGTCGCCTAACTGTCTCCCAACCTGGCGTGCTGCCATAGAAAGATGCTTTTCCAGCGCCTGTGGATGACATTGCGTGCTGCGCTCCATTTGGCACATGTGGGACCTGTCCTGCTGAGTACAACACCCCATCAGTATTTACCCTATCAGGAGCAAGGACCACAGCGGGATTCCTGGCAGTTGTGTGTTTTTTTGCCGCTGCTGCGTTGTGCTGTGACGATGCACTGGCCGCTTTGGTCTCCAGGAGTCTGGCTGACGTTCTACAGTTAGACAAAGTAGGAGAAAGTTAGCGATCCACATTTTGAATCAAGCATTCTGCAGAATCCTTCATATAACTTTCTAGGTCAGATGCATTTGACATCCTACATTTTTATTGATAAACATACTCCTGCCCACACAAATACAGGGCATCTGCATCCAAGCGTCCTTCGTCTGACGCGCACTGCCGTCAGGGAACGTGGCCTTTCACCTGAGCACAGGAGTGATGTAGTTGCTGGGCAGGATGCCCACTTTGCCCGTTCGGAGAGACAACCCACGCAGCCAGCCTTCTTTGAACTTGCCGTACACTCCTACCATCTCGCCTTTCCTCAGCTCCAGCTCCTCTGGGCGTTGCGGCTTATAGGAGTACAGCACGGCACACCTAATGTGTGAGGTAGCAAGATAGGCCATGTTATTATCACACCGTAATCAGGAACAGCAGGCATGTGGTTCGAAATGTCTTGTTTAGACAATGGAACATCTCAAGTTGAATGCCCCCATGGTCATACAAGTTGCAATTCAACCAATGTTTGGGGGTCGGGGGAAGTAAGTTTCACAAAACTTCAAGGCATGTGAATCACTTTGAAGGATGACATTAACATCAGAAAGTTTTTCCAAGACCTCGGTTCAGCGGATCAAATCATTAAATAAAAGTTACTATTTATGTAAGTTAGCACACTGACATTACTCCAATCCATTGTCTCCATTGTCGCCACTCTCATGGTCACTTGTTCCGTTTTGTTGTTTTTATTTATGACAGTGGAGACGTGATGTTTTGCTTGTTCACTGCTATCCTAAAATTAATATCATACATTTTTATTAACATAGCACTTTCATAACTACTGAGGCTGTAACAAAGCGCTTTACAGAACATTGAACATAAAATCATCACAATACATTAGAACCCATAATATAAAAACATCCACAATAATACAATCGTAACACCTATTCCGCCATACTTTAGGAGTGGATACAGATGAAAGAGGAGAGAATCAAATGTTCCTTTCACCAGCGGTTCAAAGACGACATGATCACAGCATGCATGATGTTACACACGCCTGCTACAAGCTAAGTTTGAAAGTTTGACCCTGTCCTTGATTCAAAATCCAAAATTAACTACCAGAAGACTATATCTTCCCAGATAAAGCATTTAATGATACCATAAGTGATTGACACAGGGCCGTGAAGCCTTTGCTGCCACACAGGTGCTTGAAGAAGGCCTACTGTGTCCAAAATGTTTCCTGCTCGTATTCTGTCTTGAGCCATGCCCAAACAGGAGCGGAGAATAATCTAAAAAAATATGTTCGCACCTTCCTACATGTGACTCCACGATCTTAACTGGTTTCAAGGATGCACATGGATAGGAAGTAGCAATATAGGAGTCAGTGACAGTTTGAACCTATCTGTAACCCTAACTTCGCAGCGGTGATTCAGCACTGCATACACAATGTGGTTGACTTCAGGAATATCACTGCACACGGTTTTAATCAGGCACTCACACACTGATTGAGAGCTGCTGCGTGTTTGAGCTTTTGCTGTCTGCAGAAGCGGATGAAATGTGCAGGTTTGACAGAGCCATTGAGATGTTGGGTGGAGTCTCGTTGGCCATCTTCTCACTCTGTAACAAAAAAAAAAGGCAAAATCATCATCAACTTGAACATAAGGAGGATCCAATCCAATCCAAAATAGTCAGGGTGGTGTTGGGGAATCCCACCAGTTCACTCGAGGAAACGACTCATAGCATACCAGAACATACACTCACAGGCCACATTATGTACACCTGCTCAGTTTCATGATGTTCAATGGAAGAGTTGTATTCAAAAATTGCTTCTTGACCCAATCAGACATTTCATTTCACTTTTATCACTGTGGTTGAAGCATTATACTGAGAGTCCTTTCTACCTTTTGCCTTCTCTTTTGAAGCAATACAAGTAAAAATGTCTAAAGGATCTTACAGTGTTGACCAGAGTTACACCCTTGAATACCACAACAACAATCACAAATTCACTAAGGTACAAACTCGTCATGCACATGTAATGGTTTCATCCTTGATATTTCATGTTACATTTGGCGACGCCATGCCTGCCTTCAACAAATGACATACAGTATGTTAGAAACAGGCAAAGTACTGCCTGACTCAGTCTGCTAAAGATAGCAATGGCAAGGGCAGCATATTGCGCCAGCCCAAAATCACCCCAAAGCTGTTTGAGTGGATTGAGAAACTTTGACTGAAAAGACCACAACATGATTCTTTCACATTATATGTTGATACTATCAGTACTTGTTCTAACATTCACCGTGTTAAATGGAATGTTACATCGCACCATTAAGATGGATCTACTTTTGAGTCCATAATACTTCGGTGATGTAAAGTAAACAGTGTTATCTTTGCAAATGCTGAGTTTCTGATGCAGTTTTTGCATTGGACCTCAGCCTGTGCAAGGACACATTATGTTGTGGCCGGGGAAGTATCTGATCAATCCCTTGATTCATTTAATCTGCTCTTTACAAAACATAGAAATAATATTCCCTGCCAGTGCTTAAAGAATTAATAGTGGGCAGCGAAGCAAGAAGTACTCTTTATAGGAGGTGCCTGGATCCTGAGGCTCTGTGGCCATTAGGCTGCATTGCATGCACACTTGCATTCAGCGCTTGGACGAACCATAAAGCAAGCTATAATTTACATGAACTCATTGCAACTACCTACAAGTAAGTCACTTGTGAAAAGCGGGGCTGTGGGACACACAAATCAAAAGGGTTTCGATAATATGTCCTGAAGACATTCTAGCTTCCAGAGATGATGTTGTAAATCTCAGCTATGACATCTTTACTGTGAACACGCTTAAATGTGAATAAACCCCAGACCAAATGAGGCTACTTAATCATTTGTGAACATCATCAACTCCCTGCAAGTAATACAGCAGGAGAAAAGCATAACACTGCATTCTTCATGTATTCAATTATTTAAGCCTTTTTTCACTTCTCTGTGTCCGTCCGTCTTCTATTCTCGGTCTGCTTTATCAGCCGTCTCACTCGAGCAGCAGTCACGCAATCGCCGCGTGCAATGACCCAGCGCTGGCGAGAGAGTATTTACGAGGGGAGAGGAACTCTATTGGCCAAATACGCGACTTATAAATCACAGGTCGAGAGCCATTTTCTCATCAGAGGACATCTCAGCCTGTAGAAATCCTTCTGAGTGCCAAACTACATTTATTTTAAAAAAATACGATGCAACAAGTAAACACATTTGAGGCTGGTGGGGCTCCTTCAAAAAGCAAATCCCCCACCCACTATCAAAATAAATCAAAAAGTGATTAAGTTTAAGGCATAACAGGACTAGAAAACACAAAAATAAAATACATTTGATAAAGGCTCATTTGTATGCAAGATGTCCAGTCCCCATTGTGGTTTGCTTATTCAGAGGAAATAGTCCACAGTTTGTCAAAACTAAGAATGTAATTGTTTGTCATTCTGAATGTACAGGTATGTACATATGGTATTAATGGGTATTGTTGATCTGTTATTCTCGTATACTTTTTGTTCTTCTAAATAAATAAAGTTTTTCTTTTGATTAATGATAGTTTGAAATAGAATGTTTCAGAAACCATGTCATTGCAGTTTTTTGGTGAAGGAAAAAAAAACAATAGAATATGAACTTATCTGGTGAATAAATGCTAGTATTTCTGATTTCCCCATTTAAATAATTTGCAATAATGAGGCTGTTCTAAATCTGTACCATTAACTTATTTAGTTATATTACAAACTCTGTGTCAGTATAAACAGTGTTAAGCAAACCTTCTGGATATACCGGTAGTTTCATATTCACACCCACCTCCCACAGATGAGGTTCACTGATTGATGAGTAAGAAAAAGCTCTAAAAGTACATCTTATTTCACCAAGACCCAATGCTGGAGTACAGTGCTACCTCTAGTTACGAAATTAATTGGTTCTGGAAGTGTATGCAGAAAAGTGGTGAAGATTGCACGACTGTCTGTGTCCTGTGTTGTGTTGTGTTATTTTTGTTATTTTGATTTCAAAATGGTGCCGCGAGAGTGGCTGCCTTTCCAGCAGCTCCTATATTTTGTTGTTCTACTTCTTCCTTTCATAACTTCGCTGCTGTGAATTGGGAATGTCTCCATTGCGAGACTAATAAATGTTTTCTTAACTAGAAAATGTTGTAAGGAGGGACGCGTTTCCCTAATCCAAGCCCCCCCCTTCCAAATTTAGATATGATTTCTAAAGCATAAAAATGCATCAAAATTTGTACCAAATACATGTTACAATTAGATTATTTCAAAATAAATGAGAGTTGTGCATACTGTAAAAAAACAACAAAGAATAGAGAAAAGAATAAAAATGATGGTCATTTAACTTCATCATTTTTTGCCCTCTTTAGTTCATGTTCTCTTTCAGAAGTGGTTTTTGCCTGCCGTTTTGTCAAGAACTGATTCAAGACGTTTGCTTTTGTTGGCTTTTAACAATCCTTTGAAAAGGTCCAAGGTAAACATCAGCATAGTGAGCGACTGCCCGACTTGTGAACACTTTTTCTGGGTGATTCACATTTACGTAAAACTATCGGAACACCTCATGGCCCGAGGGGCGAATGACGCGTGTCTATTCATCTACACACAGACACATAAACTTCTCTCTTAGCCAATGGGAAGCCAAGAAGATGCTAAGTAAGAGCTACTAGGAGAAACTTGGAGCTTCAAATCGCAGTCCGTACTGTATTTTCACCTTTCGTATCTTGACATTTCTTTTGTAACAAGAGGCAATATTTTCCTGTTGAGGCGTTTCGTAACTTGAAAATTTTGTATGAAGAGACGTTCGTACGTAGAGGTACCACTGCATAGACAAAACAAAATTCTTAGTATAGAATCTCAGTAACTCTACAAAAAGAGACTTAAAAAGTAGTTGAGCAGGGTTCCTCACTTAAAATGTTTTCAGCAAAGGCCTACAACCTCACAGTACGTAGCAGTCCGAAATATTTGGTATCACTGTACAAAGTAAATTAAAAAAAAGAAATAGACATCCAATTCTCGCATATTCCTCTCATCTCTTGGCGAGTTTCAAAAGTGAACTGCTAGGATGACTACAATTTCATAAATTCACCTTTAAAAAAAGTTTGCGTTTTAAGTGATCAGTGCTTTTGAACAGGCGTACTTAAAATGCATGAAAATCAAAACACCCAACAAATAGAATACATATGAAGGAAACAGAAAAATAAATGTTGTACACCTGCAAACAGACATTTCAGACAAATACAACCAAAAAGTACTGACGAGCTTCAAAACTTTTCTTCTTTGCCGAATGCATTTATTAAATTTAAATCTGCTCTCTCTCTCGTTTGTGGGATGTAAAAATAATGTGGTAGCACAAGTGTGCACACCTTCTTAGAACTGGGGAAGTGGCTATTTCAAGAGAGCCCTTTGTTAGAGCATCATGTTTCAGGGCAGACATCCTTAAAAAAAGCAGCACTTGTCTGTTATTATTGGCCCACTGACGTGTGAGTGGACGTTACCTGCTTAGTGAAGAGGAAGGAGTTTTAAAGCAGTGGAGGAGGGAGAGAGAGAGAGAGAGAGAGAGAGAGAGAGAGGGGTCCTGTTATATAACAAATTTCACCAGTGACTCATCATCATCAGCATGAGAGAGATAAGCAGACGCACTGAGGGACTCACTGAGCCTCCTACACACTGAATCTACAGTATCTCACATTTTTTCTCATCTTCCTACTTCCTTGCCTTCATACAGCTCACAAATTTTGTTTTTGTTCCCTCATCCCAAGCTGCCCCCCTAATTTTTAAAATATTGTCATTCTTGCTCTTATTTTTAATCTCACTTTCAAACCAATATGAGGTGTGGGGGTTTATGAGCTGACACGCCTAATTGGAGGGCAGAGCAGTGAAACTTAGGCTGAATCAAAGGAAATCATTATCTCAGGAAGCAGAGCACTTGGGCGGAAAGTTAACGCTGAAAACCTTGCAGAGTCTTTCATGTTGGCACTGCATAACCTTACTGTGACTCTGTGTAGTTTCCTCATTAAGTTGTGACCTCACACTCTCAAAAAATGGAATTAGACGGTCAGCACCTACGCAACATTCAGATGTGTCCTTTTAAGGTTTTATGCTGAGGTGATCAGAACACAGCATATCCAGCATGTATTTGACCTTGCCTTTGCCGGGTCCACAATGCCCTTGTCTCATTTGGGATACAATCCAAAAGGTTAACTGAAGGTCCACCTCAGCCATCCATCATTCTGCCAAATGTACCTGTTGTGACTATCAATCAATGTTTTTATTAGCCCCGTGAAATGAAATTACGCAGTCACTGTATTATATTTAAGGTACAAACATGTAATCTGATCCAATGGCATCATCCAAAATGATGCCTTAACAAAGGAAGCAGTGATCGGTTTTGATGAAACAATATGTTCTATTGTGGATGTTGGCATATCTAATACTTTGCCCTTCTGATGAAGCTCAATGGTGCAAATGGAAATGGCAGAAAGAGCTCTCAGTGTGATGAAGAGCAGTTCTACACCACTGCAAACAACAACCACAAAGACAAATAGACTGAAAATTGCTTTTTAGAAGCACTTTTTGAACAGCTAGGTTTTACTTCTAACCATTCTGCACTTTTAAAATGTTAACATGTGAGTTGATGTCGCATGAATTCGTTCCATTAATCCCCCCCCGCCCTCACACCCCATCCCATCTTCTCTTTGAACCAAATGTGTTAATCTACCGGTAACTTTAATATAGTCAGTCAAAGTAAGATTAAGGTACTGTAATAAAAAGTCTGGTTTCAATTGACTATATGCAGTTTTTATCTAGTGCACGTGAACTTAGCATCAAACACTAAGTCCAAAAAGGTGGAACGTTATTTTTGTTGGAAGAGGAAAACGACACATGCATATTGTCACGCTCACCTCTGAGAGGAAACTTTGGCGAAGGTCCCAGGACTCTTAATTACAAACTTTTGAAAAGTTCCGTTCCTCTCATCTTCAGCCCTCAATCTTTTAACCCCTCACTTTTCATTCTCAGTTCTTTTCACGTGTGTTTTGTCTTAATAGTAGACATTCAATCATGCAAAGGCTAACAAACATCAGGGCGACTCCCTCTGTCTGTTATCATTCCTCGGGTCTTACGGCAATGGTCCCCACCCTGAACCCCGGAGAACAACCTGATCTTTTCAAATGAAAACATCTATCAGCTCACAGAAAGCAACAATTTTGTCAGCCACGTTTTCGATTCAAGTCAAATACACTTGACCGCAACAAAATAGAAGGCGGGGGACAGATGAGATGTTAACACAAAATCAAGGCTTGTGACTCACCAGTAACAGGAGCCTGTGCGGGCCGTCAGAGTGGCGTCGAACTCGCTGAGAGTTAACTCTCGAAGGATGCGCGTGTCCACGAGCGGGGGTGCGCACGGAGGAGCGGTGTGACCGTCGCTGGAGGTTGAAGCCGCTGATGTGGTTTTCCTCTATGGCGGGCGCTCGGGAAAAGTTGCTGCTGCTGTTTTTGGGCTGTTTGTGAGGCTTGGAGGGGACCAAAGTGGTGGTAAGAGGAGTCGTTGCGGGAACCTGCGTGACTCTCTGGTTTGCGATCCTGACGGATGCCTCTGGGGCCTTGTCTTTGCTCCTGCTTCCGGTACGATGTTGAAATTCTGCTGAGTCACTCCTTCGCGGATTCTTTCCTTCCAGCAGTTTGGTTGCCACCGAGTTTAGCTGGGAAAGACGGATGCAGAAAAGGAAAGAGATGTCAGCTCCTTACAGCCCATCCTTAAACTAGGAAAGCCTCTCAAAGTCTACCTGTCACGAGCACCTGACAGGCTGAGTGCTGAGCAGTGAAGCGGCTGTCTACATATTACGGTTGCTCATCTCTCCACTCACCCACTCCAACTTGTTGGACGGGCAGGCGGGAAGATAAGTAGCGGCCACTAAGCCTGGAAGGATCGACTGGCGCTGAGAGCGGAGCGGGAGGCAAGGTGAAATATAGAGCATCACAGACAGGCACGGTTGGGTTCATGCTTTCACTCACCACAGCGATGTGCTGTTATGCCATCCGGGCAGAGAAAGCATTAACGTGTCTTCACGCCTAGCTGCACAGCACAAGCAGAAAGAGGAGGAGGATGAAAGAGTCTAGAGGTAGAAAAAATTGGAAGGCTGTTGAGGCGGAGCTTGAGGAGAACGATAAGGAGGAGTAAGAACCGAGAAGGGGGAGGGGGGAGTGCTTGGGAAAATAAGTGAGGAAAGATCTGAGAAAAAAATAAATTAAAAAAAAAAAAGAATAAAAGAGGGAAGTGAGGAAACTTAGTCGCTAACGCGTTAAACCCAATACATGAACCAGCTACGTGCCTTGGTGTAGTAGGTTTGTAACCCCAGACAGGGAGCTCAAAGGAAAACAAAACAGTCGGCGAACTAAGCAAGCGCTGCGAACCAGACTAATGAGCATCCGCACACACAGCAGGGCTTCAAAGATGAGCTCCCTATCCTCAGCACCTGGCAGCCACAGAGTGACACTTAGGGATGAATCCAAAGATTTCGCGTGGAAAAGAGAGCCCCCTAGAATTCATCGCATCTACAGACGGCATGTACTTTGTGCGACAAGGAGAAAACTCACCTCGGTAAACTGTAGAGGGCAAATTCCTACCCTGTCGCCCAGCTTGGCTTCAATCCAGTGTTCATCCACCCTTCTGATGACAGTGAGAATGTCACCCTGCAGAGCACAAGCACACCAGCGTGCGAACTTAAAGGGAGGCAAATGTGACAAAAAGGCAAGAGGTGACCCTTGGAAATAAAATGACAGGTTGTCAGTTTTGTATGCTCATACTAAAGCCTGGCCAATCAAGAGGCATCAACTCCCTCTGTTCCTCTGTGAAGGCCCGGGCCTGTGACACGGCTCACCGTCATAAAAAAACTGTTCGTCAAAAAAATAAAAATATTAAAAAAGGGGGAGGGGCAAGGCTCAAGTGTGCTTTAATGGAAAGCAACAAGACCCTTATATAACTCCCAAAAACCCTTGAGGGTAGCAATACTGCAAAACAGTAAAAAGAACAAAATTACAAAAAATGACCATGACCATTATGAATTAGGACCACAAGGAGCTTTCTATGCTCAGCAAGTTGTAAGGCCCCAAACACCTGGTGACAGATCACAGTGAGCCCATGAGCTCACACTACCTTTCAGAAAAAGCACATTGACATACTTGAGTCAAAGGCATCAAAATTATTTGCAATGCTCTTTTGAAAAGAACAAAAAAACACAAATTGCAGTAATTTAATTTGGAACAACTTTAAAATAAATTATTATTATGTTATAATAAAAATATTAATTATTATTATTATTATCATTTGGGGCAAAACTTAGCACAACAAAGAAAGTACCGGTAAGTTGTTTCAAAAATGATTTGCTGAGTTGTTTCTCCTTCCATCTTTTAGTTGTGGGACAATGCAAGGGACATTTAATTCTTTAAACTCTTATTTGTTGAAAATGTGGGAAAGCCAATTTTCACATTAACAAAAGCTAAAATACTTTGTTAAATTGCCCAACTTAATATTTTATGGAAATTTGTTAACCTGAAATTCTGAGTCCACCCAAAACTTTTGTTTTCCTTACAGTGTAGAACAACAGGCCCTGGATTTAACTCCAATGTTATTTTATTTCTCTATCATTACAGTAGTCATATTTATGGTAGTTAAGAAAGTAAAAATGGTACTTCAAAAGTCGCCTGCACAAAAGTCGCCTCCATTCATTTTCTTCAGCGTTTGTTCTCATTTGAGTGACGGTGAGGTGAAGTCTATTCCAGCTGAGGTGAGGTACACACCCCGAGCTTATTGCCAGAGCACAGAGGAATTTCCGTTCATCATTTCCTATGGGAAAACAGGACTCTAATTTCGAAGAAATTTAGAATGGATACTGTTCTTTGAGGTTTGACTGTGCAATTGGTTTTGGGCTGTGTTCACAACTGATGCAGTCAGGCTCATTAAAAAATATATATATATATATATTATATATATATATATATATACACACACACATTTCATTAATTGTTTTTTTGAATGTGCAGGGCACTCGTGAAGTTTTCTTCATCCACCTCTAAATACATATTTCAAATAGACTGTAAAAATTAGTTACATATGCCTAGAGCTGGGGTGGCCAAAGTTTTTTGACCATAAATCAACTTTTGAAGCGACCGATCGCACACGTGCAAGCATAGACACACACATGCATGTGCGCGTCCAACCATGCACGCACGCCACAATGAGCAACAGCCGGAACGGCCCCTAACATGAACGAAACCGAAACACAGACACTCAAATCCTCCCCCGGCATTTCCTCCTCCCACCCCTCAGGGTCCACTTGGGATCAGTCCGCTGGCTCCCGGTCTATTCCGATCGACGTATTGGGCACCCCTGCTCTACAGCATAGGTGTCAAACTCCAGAGGGACCACGATGAGGAGAACGAGCAAAAGGAGAAGCATTGGGAAGAATGTGTCTTTTATGTTTTTGAAAAGGGATATTTTTTTTAAAAAGGAATCTTTTGTTATTTGTTTATCGTGGTTGCTTTCTTATGTTTCTTTTTCAATATTTATTATTTTAATGTCTTTAAAGAGTCCCAATTTTTTCACACAATGTTATGCAGGATCAAACAAAACATGACATTTTTTGCGATTGCGGGCTTCGCCGATATTATTGGAGTGTTACATCCGGGAAGACAGTATAGACAGTCAGGTAGGATTGGGAGACACATACCTTCCGGAAGGTTAGACAAAGATCACCGCTGTCCACATTCATCTCTTTGGGACTAAAGTCACACAGTGTTCGACAAAGAGGCAGCGACTGGTGGTGAGGGAGCATTTGCAGCGTCTGGTTGGCGCCGTGCGGTGTGCCGGCAGTGACGGATGTGCCACTGTTGTCGCTAATGTGTCTATGGAGCCAGTCGTCACCCACTGTCAGTCTGTGTTTTGGCGTGATGCCGTTAATGTGGGTGAGGATCTGGTCTCCTTCTGAATCTCCTTGCTGGTTGTGCATTGAAGTTCTTGAAAACACCTGGGGAGCCTCCCAAAAAATATATTTGCATTAACATGGGTTACATAGTGCACATCGTTCATTTCGTGTGCCACAGTATGTCTTGACATTAAGTCCACATGAAAATTGCTTCCAATTATTGCCAAATAACACACAATCTTCAACACAAAACAAAAAAGAAAAAGAGTTCGAGCAGAGATGAAAACCGATGCACTCAGTTCTATTATGACCATTTTCTACTGGGGAACACATGCACATTAAAGACTTTTTTGACCATGATTAGCATTTGTTGACAGAAGACAAATGTCATCATATTATATGAGTCTCAATGTTTTGTGGAGTGACACTTTTTTGATGATGCAAGCAAGCAACAAATAAATAAATAAAATCACACACTGAAGTTAAGTTGAGATGACCAGAAGAGTCCAGTTCCGATGCCCTGAGACCAAAATGACCCGGAACAATGCAAATTTTCACAGGCACTGTAGTTTAGGAAATGCCTTTCTAATATGACATTGTGACTATTATGATTCACGGAAACCCATGTTCATTTGTGAAAACTCACGTACTTTGGATGGAAGAATGTTCAGTAATAAAACAAGAAAACAGATGCTTGTGGAATCTTATGTCGTTCACCTGAGGAACCGCTAATGTTAATAAGTTCCATGACACAGATTGTAAGTAACTTCTGAGTTTTTCTCATTCAAAAACAACATTGTCCACATTAAGTAGTAGTAGGTAAATTATTGCTGAATAAATAGTGAGTGAGTCCTACAGAGGCACAAGTGTAAAGATCCCTTGAGAAGTGGTCGACTTTCGGTGTAAACAAATACTGCATGACGACAAATACAGTGAAACTCCTCTACAACGAAACCTACCTGGGCGCAAATGGCCCCTAGTGTGAAAAAATCTTCATGCATGAACACCACTCCCACTTTCCTGCCGCCCATACAATGAAAAAATACCCTTTTGCGTTATACAAAATCTTTTTCTCTGCTCTTGCCTCGCGACAAGATTCACTACAACGAAGTCTAATCCAACAGCGACCTCTACTGCATTGTTCGGAAACAGCAACAGCAACCACCACACTGGTTTACACATGCGCAGTAGTCCAGGAAGTATCTGTTATTGTTAGATTCAGATGCAGCAAGAACGTTGTATTTCTAAAATGGCTACAAAACAGACCTTTGGATGTCAAGCAGCTAAGACAAGAGGAGCTCTGACTCTGGAAGAGAGGGTAAAAGTGATCAAAATGAAAGACGGAGGAAGCAAAATAAAAGACAATATCCAAGAAATGTATGTAAGTGAAAGTGAATGCTGATTCTAAATTTTGCGATTTCTTTCCTTTTTTTCTTTCTACACTGAGTATATGAAGTGTCAAATAAGTGTATGCTCATACTTAAGCACTATTGGAATAAAAATAAAGAGTGCACATGTTTGTGTGTGCGTGTACACATACGTTTGTGTGTGTGTGTATATGTGTGTGTTTACATCTGAAATCAAATTTGCTACAGTGAAAAAAACCCCTGTTGTGAAAATTTTCTTGCTGCAAACATGATTTGTAGAGGTGTTTTACTGTACTGGAGATGTGAGTATCATCAAGCCTGCAGCAGACATCATCATACTGTTTACAATCCTAATTCATAGCACGACAGTCATCCTTGTATTTACTCCTCATATGAATATTAATGATCACACCCCACTTCATAAGATAATTTTTCCGGTTATCTGATTAGGGTTAATGAGAGGAGCAAATATTTGAAACATTATCTTCGCAAAGTAAGAATTGTGTGCCAGTGAATTAATTCATCAACAACCGACTTTGACAAAATAATATTGCAGACTCATTATTCTCCGGGTGGGCGTTTTTCTTCTTTCATGCATCATTTGAAGACAACTTCATAGGAACTCAGCTAAATAAAGATACCGAAAGAGCTTCCTTCTCAGGCACATTGGGCTTCTCATGGCCAGGTTGATGTTATTTTAAGATCAACAACACTAAAATTACATTTTGCAAAGCTTGGTCCAATTGAGAGAATAAGAAGAATAGGTTATATAACGCTGCTCTGAACCGCCGCTCTTCTCTGGCATCTAAATAGCACGATGATCACAAACTCCCCCCGTCATGAACTCGGCCGAGCTTTTTGAACTCTCACTGAACCGAAGTTAAGAATTTATAACACAACTTGTGAACACTGAATGGTTTATATTAGGCTTTAGGCGATACACATTTTGGAGGCCGTCAGCAAGTTGGGAAAAATAAAAATAAAAAAAACAATACTCGATCACCGATTTCATCAGAAAATGAAGCAATACATCTATTTGAATAATTTGTACATTTCCTCTACAGCCAACCACTGCCATATCGAAAATGCATTGGCAAAAAAATACTACTAATAATAATTTAAATCTATTCTTCTTCCCAAAAAATAAATGCTAATAAAAATTTTAGAGGATACATCATGTTCACGTTTTTTTCTGGCATTAACGGAAAAAAAAATGCATTTCCCTCATTAATAAATTGCTCGTCTCAAACTAAACTACTACTATCATCATTTTAGATTTGATAGTCAAACATAAAATGTCTACATATTAGTGATTTAATTGTTACAGCTCTATTTGACAGAATAGCGTCTTCCCAAGTCAGCCAATGTCAAGGAAAAATTCTCATTGTAGAAACTGGTTGGAATAAACCTCAAGCCATGAGACCCGAGAAGCCCTTAATTTGCAATTCGCCCAAGGGCATAATTTGCTTTTTTAATTCAGCTTTTGGGCTTTTGGTAATCCTACCCATCTCCTCTGGCTTTTGCATGAATCAACCCACTTGGACTTGGACATTGTGGAAGACTATGCACCGTGAAGCAGCCTTCATTTACAATTTGGCATCATACCGCATAGTCCTCATCAATGGACACTCGGAAAACGAGCATTATGTTCAAACATACTAGTGAGTGTATTAAGCGATAAGAATTTGGGTGGCTTAGAATGACAATAGATGCTAAGGATTGCAGCAGACAACAAGCACAAAGAACTATGTTGAACATACGGAGGTGTGCCAGAAATAATAAGTCAGATGACTCATGTTGCATTTGAGACTGCTGTAAAGTAAGAAATCTGCCACTGCACTCTTACCATGTCAGACAATTTTACTGTTAGCAGTGCAGGGACCGCATATTTTTAGGCTCATCTCAATTAGGTTTTTTTTTTCAAAATAATCTGTCATTGTGGATGCAAGTCAGGGTTCTTTTTTTTTTTTTCCTTGTACTATACCAAATAGACTCATAGATTTTGGATATATTCGCACGACAGCTCAATTACGATTTTTATTATTTATTTATTTTTGCTCATGATCGACACGTATCTGATTTTTTCATGCAGTGCAAACAATACAATTCAGATTTTTTTCAACTCCAACTTGGGTCTTTTTCGTATGGGGGGATGTAAATCGGATATGTATGCGTTTGCAGTATGAACGCCCATCTGCACACATTCGACCTGTAGGTAATCAAAAGCGCAATACAGTCAAACCTCAGTTTTCGAACGTCTTTGTTCTCGACCAAATCGATTTTTGACCAAAAATTTCGAGTTTTTTTATACCTCGGATGACGACCGAATTTCGGTCCTCGAACAAACTGAGCGCACTTGAATGCGTCACTTGACTCCTCTAGCCTTCCTTACATGAGGAAGTGACGCTTCCTCGTGTAGCGTTCCATTGTGAACAGACGTGTTCAATAAAGATTTTTTTTTTTAAAGTGTGGTTTCAGTTTTCGAACAAATCGGTTCGAAAACTGAGGTATGGCTGTATTTCCTCCGCACGGGTGGGGGAGTGAGCTCAAGAGACTACTGACATCATCCATGAATCTGCAATGTTGTTTTGAGTGACAGTTGTTGTCTTTACATTTGACATGAATTTAATCCCAGTTGAATCACGAAGCATAAAGTGGACATTTGAGTAGTAATTCAGCCATGCAGCCAGGACACTGATTACACGCGGTAATGACGTGGCATCATCTTTAGCAGACATCTCCAGTTAATGAAGAGATCCTCAAACTATTTCTACCACCTCCCGCCTTGCTACTCTGGTAATATGAAGAATGAGCCCCAATAGGCGGGACCATATTCACCTTCTGTAAACATTGCACCTCGCGACATCTTTTTTTTGGGGGGCGGGGTGGTTAACTCGAGGGCGTGCTTTGAGCACATGATGCATTGGTTAATGCAATGTGAACGAATACATAATAAGATCGGGTTTAGCAAAACATCTGAATTGTGCTTCACGCTCTGCAGTGCGCGAGCACAGCCTTTGATCACTGGCTGCCACATTTACTTAATCTCTGTGAAGTTGGGGTTCATCCAAATTGCATCATTTTATATTTCATGTCTTTAGACAATGTCCCAGCTTTCGACAATGCCGCATTGCTAGATAGAGATGCACACTGACCTCTTTGTGGCCTTGCAGCTCCCTGTAATGACCATCCCTGACAGTCCCACTGCTCCTGGCAAAGGGTACAGCGTAGCGCGAGTTCCGGCTTGGCCCCGCTGATCCCTGTAAATCCTCCATGAGCCGCACCAGCAGGATGTTCGCGGGTAGCTCCTCCACTGTCCGGACCCTGATGGGAGCTCTGCATTCTGGGCAGAACATCTGCGAGTGTGCCGCCTCCTGCTTCTGCAAGCAGGCCTTACAGAAAGTGTGTTGGCAGGGCAGCACCTTAGCTGATGCATCCAGCTGCTCGTAACAAAGAGGGCACTCCAGCAAGGCCTTTATGGCGAGCGTCTCCATTTGTGTGGGGATTGCAGATTCTCGATCACTTAATCCACCATACTAAAAGACAGCAGGAGAGATATATTAGCACTCGCGTTTGATGTAAGTAACCGGTCGTTGCTTGGCTAAAACTGATGAAAGACTCTATTTGCCTTTGACTTGGTATTCATGAAATGTCTTGCCTGTTTGTGTTTGCATTTTAAAATGTGCATTTTCAAGGGAGTGTTCCATTTTTTGGGTTTTGAATGAAAACGTGTTTGTTTGTTTGTTTGTTTGTTTGTTTTTTTGGGGGGGGTATACATTATTCCCTTGCAATAACCCAGCCACAAGGGAGCAGTGCCCTCCACCGGGGGCAGCGTGAAGTTAGAGATAGAAGGTGTGATGATGAATGTAATCAGTGGGTATGCCCCAAAGGTGGGCTTGTGAGTTAGAACAAATGGAAAAGTTCTGGAATGAGATGGATAGAGTGATAGAGAGCATTCCCAGGTGAGAGAGAAGTGATTGGAGCAGACTTCAATGGTCATGTAGGGGAAAGTAATAGAGGTGATGAGGAAGTGATGGGCAAGTTTGGCCTTAGAGATAGGAACTTGGAAGGACAGGCAGTGGTAGACTTTGCCAAAAGAATGGAAATGGCCATGGTAAACACCTATTTCCAAAAGAGAAGAACACCTGATAATTTACAAGAGTGGTGGCAGGTCCACACAGATAGATTATATTCTATGTAGAAGAGGTAATCTGAGGGAGGTTAACGACTGTAAGGTGGTGCCAGGAGAGAGTGTAGCCAAGCAGCATAGGATAGGAGTGTGCAAGCTGACAATGGAAGTGAGGAAAAGGAAGAGCGTGAAGAAAGAGAAGAAAATAAAATGGTGGTAATTGAGCAAAGAGGAATGTTGTGAAGAGTTTAGGAAGCAGGAAAGGGCAGTTCTGGGCAGTGATGACGAATTGGCCAAACAGAAAGCATATGAGGAGTTAGACGAGAGGTTAGACACAAAGGAAGGTGAAAAAGAATTGTCCAGGTTGGTGAGACAGAGAACTCAGGCTGGGAAGGATGTACAGCAGGTGAGGTTGATAAAAGACACACGCACGCACGCACACACACGCACACACACACACACACGCACGCCATGATGAGCAACAGCCTGACATGGAGGCATGCAACACACTTTTGCAGCCTGTTAACTATCGAAGCTCAGACGTACCGTTTTAAAGTGCTTCCATCGGCCCTCTAGATTCCTTTTCTTTGCCCGTGCCCTCTCTTTATTGTATACGAAACAACTCTGAATGAGAATAATGATAACGCTAAAAGCAATAGCTCTGATCACAAGCTGCAATTGCAGACTGCAGAGCGCTGACAACTTCCGGTGACGCTGGTTAACAATTTACCTGCTTTATTATTTTTTTAATACTTTTTGTGAAAATGAGACTGATAGGATGATTAGGGTGCATCGTACATTAACACAAAAAATATATTACTAACATGCACAAAGACATAAATGTTTTTTTTTTTCTCCTGTACACCCCTCGCGATTGACTTGGGGCCATTCCACGATCTACTGGTCGATCGCGATCGACGTAATGGGCACCCCTGAGCTCAGGGACTCAGGACTAATGTCAACCGTCTCCGTGCCTCATCGCTGTACACCTTGCCAAATTTCCTCCATGACAAGACCCAAAATGTTGACGAAACTTTCTGTACAGTATTTATAAAAACTGTCAGTTATTTATAAGAAAATGTTTATATTTTGGGCTTTTTTAATGCCTGGCCCTTAAAAAAGGCTTAATCTTTGGATGATTCATTCAATACAGTATGGTACTGTATACATAATGTACAAATTCAAGATGACTACTTCACATATTTCACTTATCACTGTTTTTTGGGGGGGACGTAATCCCCGCGATAAACGGGTCATTCCTGCAGTGTGAGAACGTGGCAACATTATGACGCTGCATGCAGAAGTCACCATGTGAGGCAAGTATCAGAGAGGGAACTTCAGAGATATTTGGATTCATATTATGGGTGGTGGGAAAAGCAACATCAACATCAACAACAATAGCAACAAAAGCACTTGATATTTTCAATGGTGTTTTTGAGAGACTGATTTTTTTATTACTCTTTTTCCCTTATTTTCTTGTGCTGTCTATATAGAATAAATATTTTCTATACTATTTTGGGATACATATCACAACTGATATCTGCCGATGTCAAGCTTGGATGATCGGTTTTGGAATCAGCATTAAAACCCTGATCGGAACACCCCTATTTCAGAAATAATCACATTATGCTGTTTTACTCTAATTATAAATATTTCTGTAAACAGTTTTTCTATAGTTTTTTTTTTGTCCCAAAAACCCACAAAAAAAACTCAATTTATCTGGAACCCATTATCCGAAATTGCCGTTTAAAAAACGCCGCATTTTGACACACTGACAATTTTGGGAACTTTTGTCACATCGTAACATCCCAAACTAACCAACAAAGCAAAATACATTGAACATTTTTAATTTATTCATCGTGCATTCTCGTAAGTCACATATGTGACAAGTCTCCACCTTCTTAAAGACAATGAAAAGGTGTCGTTGCTGCCACCTTTGAGAAAACAACTTATATGTTATAAGTGTGACGTTGCATTTTAAAGCATTCACTTTTCTGCTTATTACATGCTGTTCCAAACTCACATGGGCAACACTACAGCACCCGCTGCCACGCTAACATGCCAGCTCACCTGGCACTGTCAAAGTGACTGCACGGGCTCTACGTTTTTGTTTGACCAACACCGACTGATAACATTTACAGTCCAACTTACATGCACGTCCGCAAGCGGCCAAAGCAACTCCACACTATCAGGACAAGTTATTCCCTGCCGCCGCCACCATGACGTCCTCCCGGTCGGCACGACACTAAATCGGCGCGGCTAATGGCGACCACGACGCACCTGACAAGCGCGGAAACAAACGTTTACAAGCAACAGGTACAAGGCTGCTTCTTAGCAGTGGGAACCCTCAGGAGCTGTATCGAATTTCACTACTCTCGACGTTAACCCTTAACGGGCTAAACACTGTCATTGACTAAACAGTGGAATTCGGCAGTGAGAGCTAGATGACATAACACTTTAATTATTTCGGGTTTACTTACTAATGTAACTCAACGTAATCCCATTTCCGTATTCTCCAAGCTTTGAGGCTGCAGGCGTTTTATTCATACGATGTTGCTTTTTCAAATTTAATCTAAAATTTGTCGACGAGAACGTGCTCTAAGTGTACTGCATTGTGTCAGAATATCGATGAATGTAAGAAGATAGCACCAGTTTACACACTTGTCATATGTCATGGTCTCCCTCTGCTGGTGCGTTTACTGACCATGCAGCGTCACCTGAAGTCTCTCTGTCATATTATGCGCGACGGTCCCTTTCGTCAACTGTTTCATTTTGTTCAAAAATATCCGTTTAAAACCTATGCTTACCATATTTTTAATTAATATTATTAAGATTGAGAAAGTTTAAGTGAACATTAAATAAAATATCACAAATTAAATATCTATCCAGTTCTCCACCCCTGAACCGTTTGCCAGCCAGATTTATATATGCGTCGGTGAATTTCGGGTGGCATGTGAAGTCAAGTGTATAGCCCTATATTTAAAAAAAGGGGGTCTTCCATTTACTTAACCTGCATATTTTAGTACTCGGGGGGAGTTATCTGGAGAATTGCAAATTGGAACCCCGAACCTCAGAATTGTGAGGCAGACGTGCTAACCACTACCAACTATTTTGTGTAAATATGATATTTCATCCCCGCAATTGGCTGGCACATTGCGGGGACGTTGACAGTAAACTTCAACTAGGAGTGACAATAAACAGAAGCAAGTACAGAGTTCGTGGGGTCTGTATTTTGAGTTTTTTTTATTTATTTCGTAAGTGTTATGAAGTTTGTATTTTCGTCATTTGCTGGCACTTAGCAGTGTTGTTTTGAACCCAAACCAACTGTTTCAACTGTTTAGTTACTAACTGTTTTCAATTAAGCCCAAGCAACCCCCATCCCCCACAACCGAAAGCGTACCAAATCACACTTATCTGCAACAAAAATGAATTAAACAGAATTTGAAAACGAAATAAAAACCTCAAAATGAAATAAAAATGACTTACAATGACAAATCCAAAACTATTATAACCCTGACATGAGATTCGGCAAATACTCAATTTGATTGAAATGTTGTGAGAGAATTGGTAGCCATTGCTGTATTTTTTTGCTCTTGTATTCATATCATTGTTTAGAAACCCCAAAGCCCCTGCTTGTCCAAAGAGAATAAATCATTTATCCATCTTGCCTACAAAAGTTCAGAACATCCTTTTGAATTTTTAAAAATGACATGAAACTTTCATGTGTTTCTCCGTGTCAGCAGAAATCAGGGAATTCTAAAAATGCATGTGGGGGAGAGAGAGAGAGAGCGAGAAAAGAGAGATACACATGACTTATTTACATGGTCATGTCGGTGTTGACACAGGTCCTTCCTCTGCAGGCTCTCTGAGTTTAATGGCACTGAGTGAAAGGGGGTCTAAACAGATATGGATGTGAGTTCATGGATAATATTCCTTGTTGTCAAAACTCCACTGACTGTAGCATTACTGCGTGTGAATGTGATGGAGTGTCTGTCAGAGTGGATCAAGACTAAAGAGGAGGCAGGAAGCACATAAGTGTCCCAAAGGTCATCCTGAGCTCTTCTGAGACACTTCTGATATGGCGTGAGTGGCTCTGGTATACAGCGGAACCCATAAATTGAAGTGTAGAAGTAATATGTGGATATGTATGTGTTTACTGTGGAGTAGTGGGAAATCGACTTTGTCTAGCATCTTTTTTATGGCTACACATTAATACATGTTTCAGCCTTGAAAATATATCCACTTAAAGCCTCCAGTGGCTGGAAGTGGCTGGAATATGTCCCATCGAGTCATTGCAACAACAAGGCACTCTGAAGCAGCCAGCCGCCTGGGAGGGAGAATCTGGGAGGAGACCTGGAGAAAACCCATGTAGCACGGAGAGAACATGCATACTCCACACATGAAGGCCGGAATTAAACCCTCTCTGAGGGTTCTCCGCACTGTGAGACGGACATGCTAAACAGTTGCTGCTCTGTTATTATTTTATTTTTACAAAAAGCTGAAGTACTTGTTAAGAAAAGAGAGAAAATGTAGTAAAAATGTGTTGATCAGTGTTATCTTCAAAGATGTCTGAATTAACACGTCTGAATTAACTTTACTGGCCCTTGAACTCCTTTCTCACTTGTATGACAGTTGGACCCTCAAACAGATAATTCTATTTCCATTCTATTATTATTATTTTGGATGGAAAAGTTGTTTTGTCTCCCGAAATACATTATAGTTGACCGCCGCTCCTCATGAAGGGGAGGGTAGAGTTCTCTCAGGGGTCGCTCTCAGCTGGGTGTGCTGTCTCTCACAATATCACGTTTTGTCACAAGTCACAGCAACCCAAGGAGTTCCTTCAGCTCCTGCTTTCATGTTTTATGTAAAATAGTGCCATACTCAAGAGTGCTGCTAAGTCACCGAATGTGATCTGTCACAGCATTGCCTCTTCTCCATTTTCCCTAAGTTCCTACCCACCTCCCTTGTGTTTGATCATCTGTCTGCTGGATGTGAAGATGAGCGTCAAAGGGGATGGTCGTGTGTTTTTCGGGAGTTTAATTTGAATGCGACATCAGTCACAACCTGTAATTCTCACATCTAGGTAGTTTGGCGCCAATTAATGACGAAGAAGACAGCAGTTCTATGTGCATCAAAGCCCTGTGATGAACTTTGTAAAGAGATTAAGGAGTTTCTGTTTGAGGGAAAACACAGCCCTCTTGCTAAACTGGCTCGACGGGAAAAACTGCAGTTTTCTTGTGTCTAAACAGGCAGACTCCTTTTATGCGGCCGAGGTGTCCACTCCCAGTGTCAGTTGAGGATTCCACAGTGACGCATTAGTGGCTCCCAGTGTGCTGACCTACTCAGTTCTACAGTAACTGCCTGAAAGCCCAGCAAATGTAATTCAGGACTAAAATGTATGCGGAGCAGCAGGCAGATTCTCCATCAAATGCTTTTTTTAAACATCCACCCATAAAGCATTTGCTATTCTTCCACCCACAGTTTGCTCTGCCTGGTCGTCCTCTGCCAGCAGATTGAATCCTATAAATATTTTACATTTGATAAATAAATGAAACAACCTCTTTTTCTACTTATGGGTAGTGTTGCTCCCCCTACCTATATTTGCAGAAATTTCTCATGGCAACCTCAGATAAGGTTTGGCCCAAGAATGTTTCAAGACATAACACTCTTAAAATCGCCGGGATAAAACTACCGGTAACCAAAATTGGACACTCGGTGCAAAACAGACCGAACCAATGTTGTTTACTCAGTGAATTGGGTCCAAGATTTGATTCAGCTCTTTGGGTCAAGATTTTGAAAACTATGATACTACTGATGAGTTAAAGCTACCAAGAAATTGGTCACCAGGTTATACAAATAGCTGTAGTCATAATACAAATAATAACAATAACAACATTTTCAAAGATGAAGATGAACTTTCCCTGGTCGGGAGTTGCTACAGCATGTCACTCGTGTGACAGATTTGGCACCAGATGCCTTTCTGGCACAACCTACCGTACTCAACAGTTGAATCAAAGATAATCCAGTTTGGGTCAACAAGGGACCAACTTTCTACTTCGATCAACTTCAGACAAGTTTCTGCGTTGTTTGTACAAAAAATAAAAATAAAAAAGGTTTTGTGCAAAATGACCCACCTTTTTTCATGTGCAAAACAAACCAGGAAGTTAGGTCAGATTGTACAGAATTAGTCCCTTTTTGACCCAAATTGGGTTTTTTAAGAAATGTAAACATTACCCATTTCTATTCTACTTTATATTACAAATAACGCTGTCAAAATCCACAGCTACACAATAAATGGGTGAAGAAAACAACCCGCCATTTGTTGTGTGTTCACTCGAAAAACAGTTCGGTCATAAATAACCCAGTTAGGGTTAAAAAAAAAAAAGGGTCCGAGCTACTACTTGGGTCGGTCACTTTCTGACCCAGATTGGGTTATTTTTTCACCAAACTGTATTTAGAATCCATTCCGTGTTTTTTACCACCTCTCTTTTGTCAGCAGCATCTAAAAGAAGCGACTGTACATTACAAATGAGAAAAGGATTGGAGCCCCTTCCCATTGTGGGATTAACGACCTCCATTAATGACCCCTTTCGGCCTGTTGTGTCCCACTCACATGCTCGCATGGGACATAAGCTATTTCCTGCCCTTTATGCAGCTGCAGCACTCTGGGTGATGTGACGCTGCACCTCGCTGTCGTGTGGTTGCACTTAGTAACTCATGCTAACAAAAAAACAACCGCAGGAGCAAGAGGCGGGGCTTCATCCTACGGCCAAGCTACACCTGAGACAGCGAAAGCCTCCCTGCTGCGTGGAATCCAGTGGCGGTGTGTGCAGGAAACAACAACAGGACTCAAGCGTTTTGGTATGCAAATGCTCCAGCAGCTGTTTGAGTTGGAAGATGTGCATTAGGGAAACTAAAAATAGGACGTACACACACCTCCGAGACAGCTGACTCTTCTCTGCATTTTGCATCTCTTCTCTGGCTCCCTCGTTCGCCATCTCCACAACCTCTCTGAGTGCTTATTGTTGGCCCCCCCCCCCTCTCCTTTTCTTCCTCTCTAACATTTCCCGCTGGTCATAAGTCAGGCGGTGTGTGTCTAGCCAGGCTTTTCCTGACATAAAAGACTTGAAACACGATACCACTTCCCTTCACTGCGGTCCATAATTGAACCTGATGAGAGATCAGAGCACTCAAACAAAAAAATGGGATGTCTTGCTCCCACAGCCCCGGGATCAAATTATCCGAGAGGCCTACGAAAGTTAATATTGAACCCACAGAAAGATGATCTGTTTTAAGAGCTAACGGAATTCATATGAAAACAAATCGGAATTAAAAAAATGAAATCTTTGGCAGGCCTTTTGATTTGTGTCTGTGTTTTCTTGAATCATCTCTGAACCAATAAACCTGCTTAAAATGTCAAAACTGTCTTCTTTAAAACTTCACTATTTTCTTTACCTTTGACAGTTTGTACTGTATTTATATTATTTACGTCTGAAAGTCTACAATAATAATGGAGCATCCACACACATCATAAAAGGTGATCACAGAGGAGTCAAGAGACCTCCCTGAGTGACCAAGAAAAGATTGTTTATTTTGTGATGGCACAGGCTTCATAGATTCCAATATTCTGCGTGTTTATTGGTCTTAAAAACCTGCATTAGAGTAGCAGGATTATTGTGGCATGCATGGCGTGTGTGCGCACATGACAAATGCAACTCACATCGACACACACAAACACATGCAGTCATGTATGCTTTGAAGTGCTGTCTTGTGTCAAATTCCCATCCGCTGGGCAGAGATGTGTGACGTCGTTTGCTCCTCGTATATTTTGGAGCTTTCATCTTACGTCTGTAAATAGTGGCCGAGGGTACACATCAAAGGCGCGTTTTGTATGAATATATTTTTGTATGAGAAAGTGATATTATTACCAGAATATTACAATTGATGTGACGTGAAAGTGGAGTTTAAAAAATGAAATAAAAAGGACTATGTTGTTGTTGTTGTGAAACTGAGTGGAAAAAAATAAGATGGCATGATGTTAGTCTACTGGAATGCAAATGGTCGCTCAAGACGCCACGTCTACAGGACGTAGGATCATATTTATTATCACGCTGGAACTTATTCATTACAAACTTGAATTCCTCTAAGTGGCTGTTTACGTGCCACAGTGGGTGCTCCTGTTTTGGTTAGCCAAATAAGATTTTTAAATTAAGAAACTTAAATGCCTGCCTGTGAATAAATAATTTGTTCCTACCTGGGAAAGGTGAAGCATCTATTTTGAGAGTTTAATTTTGGGGGTGCAATTTTGCTACAGTGTCATTTAGATGGATGAAAACCATTTAAGGAAGCACAAGGTGAGTGAAGTAACTCCCGAATTTGAAATATGAATGGAGATTGCATTTTCATATTTTCTGTCTTGTTTTACGAATACGGTGGTTTAGTTAAAGGCAGAAGTTGATCATAGCAAATTACCTATCTGTCAAAATTCTGCAATATTGGATGTGGTCACAAGTGTGATGAGAAGTGTGTTGGAAATGATGAAGGTGACACCAAATGCCATCCAGAGGCCAGATTATGATTGTGGTTGTAATGTGGATATAATCCATATACAGCACAAGAAAGGAAAAATGTCACTGGGGCCTAGCAGGGTTTTATGTACTCTCGACAGACTCTTTTCTTCTCTCTCTCTCTCTCTCTCTCTCTCTCTCTCTCTCTCTCTCTCTCTCTCTCTCTCTCTCTCTCTCTCTCTCTCTCTCACACGCACACAAAGGCATCCAACTACTCAACTACTGCTCACATTCTGTTGCTTTCTGTGCTTCACTTAAAGTTGTGTAGCACTGGAGCATAAATTTCTCATCACGGGTATGCAATTCTCTTTCAAAACAGGAAATCAGAGCAATCGTCTGGTTCCTTATTTGTTCAAAGAGATTTTCATGGTCCAGGTTATCCGGGTTACTCCGCACACTTGCTCCGTCCGACTTTGACTTTCTTGGAATGCACACTTTGCAAGCCAGATGTTGACATGTCCTCCGGTAAGATGGAATTGTTTTTGTGGCATTAAAATAAATGACGGGCAGAGAGGTTGAGCTATATAGAGATGAGAACAGATGGAACCAGCATTACACGTGAGGCTAAGCTTTACGCCTGCTCCATAAGAGGCTTGTGCGTCCAAGGCAAAGAATCTCATGGCCGTGGATGATAATGGGCCGCAGGCCCTGCCCATGATGTTGACTAATTACCAGCATCCTCATTGAGTCACTGTTTGGCAGCCAGCCAGTGATTTGACATCCAAATCAAACCCAATCACTCCAGCTTTTGGGGTTGGCAGGATGATTTTTTTTGTGTGTTGCCATGGCAATCAAATCCATTTCATCCAGGCGTTTCCAGTTGTGCTGAAGGATTAGATGGGGATGTCAGACATCTGTGTCAAATCCCTCGCCGGTTCATTTCAGTCGTTTGTTATGTTCTTGGATGACTGATGACAGGCTTATACTTCCAAAAGAAGTCAGTCTCTACTTTCAAACTCATGTTAATTATTTTGTCCTCTCCTGGCTTCCTAGTTTGCTGCCTGAGGTGCTCTGGCCTTTGAGGTAAATACCATTTGCTTTATGGCTGAATGGTTGAATAATGGTGTGAGGTATGGGCTAAATGAGAGTCTGAGGCCAGAAATGGGAGTTATCTGGCCCCCCTTGCCGAGTGGTGACGTGGGCCGATGGGGATTAATGAGCAGGCAAGGGAGTCAACATTTTCACTGTGGAAAGAGGGACAACATGTTTGGCTTTATGTTGCTTTCACCAGCAGCTGCTTTTGAGCCCCCTCATGCTAGGAAGTAGAGTGGCGACCGTGACCACAATCGTATAAATAGACAACTGGAATATCTTCAGAGTGGGCATCCTCCAATTTTTTTTCAATTTCTAAATTGGTACGATTAGGTTTGAATTAATCTGTTGAGGGGAAAAAAAGCCTCCTTGTTGACGTCTCAAGTTCAGGGTGTCCCAAATGTCACTCTACATTTCCTTTTTTTTTTTTTTTTTTTTCATTTCAGGTATTATTTGGACAGATGTGCGTCCATCCGTTTTTGACAGCCAGGAAGAGCATGTCATTCCCTTGTCCCAGCCTTAGCAATCAACTTTGGAACAGCGTTGTAAAATTGCTGCCTGGCAAGATTTTCTTTGTCTCTTGTTGTAGTTCATTGCAAGTTTGAGAAGCCTTATGGCTCTGACACTGCTTCACTGCTTTACAATTTAGGCGATCAATTGCGAGGTTATTAAAACAGCATCTGTTCTGTAGCAACTAACCATCGGAATGCCTGCTACTACTGCGATTGGTGTAAACACCAAACTCCCAAAGCGGACGTCCACAGAAAGCCAGGGAACGTCTATCCTGGGGGCTTCCCTGGAACGCCACACGAACAACAGCTTGTTTCAGAAAATGCTTTGGACTGTGATAAAGCTTTCTCCATATCGACTTCAGGTTGTTCAAAGGCTTCATGCAGAAGATTCTGAGGCTCAAGTAGAAATTTGTGAATGGCTTATTAACAAAACGAGCCTCATCTCTTGGAAAAGTTGTGGTTCAACGACGTGTCTACCTTTCATCCATCTGGTCAAGTAAACCGACACAACTGTGGAATTTGGGGGAAATCAAGCCCTGCGGAAATCCTTGAGTATGTGAGACTCTCTTGTGCTTGCGGTTTTGTATGTCTAGTACTGGGACTACAGGTAACACAACCAGCAACGCATTTTGACACTTTTGATGTTACTTCCCAAACTGGCGCCGAACATGTGCAATGCTGCTCCAATTGTGTTTGATGAGCTACGGGCAAGGTCAAAATGCTCACAAAAACTGCAAACTCTAAGTCCACTTGGGTTGAATATGTAACAGAAAAAATACTTTTGTCGCAGTAATGGTCTGAATCACAAACACCAAACAAATGTGTAATGTCTGTCATTATCGCACTTAAATCTCTTTATCCTAGAACTTAGTAAAATTTGTTTGATGCATATTCCTGTATAATCATATATTATATACAATAAGAGACCCTGTCTGTCTTTTAGCGGTACAATGAACATTGCACAGGAATAATACTGGACTCTTCTGTCATTCTTTGCACGGTCGTGACATGCTTAGCGCACTGTTGGTAATCACAGCAATGGTAGCAGGTCAGCCGATGTGGATGAACCATGCACACCATCTGTGTGCAACTGCAACATCTAATCTCTGCCATCTTTAATCTTGCACTCCGGAGGCAATTTCAAGGGATTTTCCCATGTCTACTATGTCACTTTTTCTTTTTCTTTTTTTTTTCTTTTTTTTTTTAGAAAGAACAACGAGAATGAATCTTCATTGCTATGTTTCATGTTTATTTGTGCACATGAATTTTTGAATGTACAACAATTTGGGTGCTGCCAATATGGATATTGGGAGGCAGATGCTGATTCTGATTGTTGGCAAAATATTATTCAAGAAGAGAGATTAATCGTATGATTATTTTAAAATATATGTATAAAGAATTTACTGTATATATTTTTCTTTATAGTAATATATTCTCTGCCTCTCCACTAGTCTAGACATGGCATTCTGATTCGTGTTGCATTTGTGGAATACGAGTTAAACAGCAAAATCCAGGGGCGGCCATTTTTGCCAGTTGCTCGCCACTGAAAATTACACCACATTTACACCACTCATGGCAGAAAACAGGAGAGCCACGATTGGTCATTACGAAAATGACACAATTGCCGGCACCTTCGATGGACAAAAACAGGTGGATTTTACAACTTAACTCAAATTCCACGAACACAATACAGTATTAAGAAGAATCCGTGTTTAGACTTGTAGGGCTGCATTGAACTTGTTTTAAAAAAAAAAATGTTGAAAATGGCTTCCCCTTAAACCCATACAACAATAAAGATATGAATTACATTGGACTGTTTTAGAATACTTTCCATCCGTCCATTTTCTGATCCACTTTATCCTCACATGGGAGCCTATCGCAGCCTTTCTTCAGCAGTAGGCGGGGGGACACCCCAAAGTGGTTGCCAGCCAATCGCAGGGCACACAGAGACGAACAGCCATCCGTGCTCACACTCACACCTAGGGACAATTTAGCCTGCCATGCACGTTTTTGGAATGTGGGAGGAAACCAGAGTACCCGGAGAAAACCCACGCAGGCTCGGGGAGAACATACAAGCTCCACACAGGAAGACCGGAGTTGGAATTGAACCCGGTACCTCTGCATTGTGAGGTGAACGCACTAACCACTGGTCCACCGGGCCACCCCTTGCAATACGTTATCCTTTAATATTTACAGAGCCCCAGACATGAC